>NC_140497.1:39453280-39638280 GCF_964271855.1 Acomys minous | reverse complement strand
GTACAGATTTAAAACTGATCACTAGCTGTGCTTTGCTGATGCCAAGAACCAATTCAGAAACTAAATATATAAAGTATTTCAAAATAAGACTGAAAGACTAGGAGAATATTTTATTTTGGAGAGCAGTCATATCTCACATCAGAAGCATGAAAGTCAAAATTACATTTAGAATTTTACGTTCAACATATTGTGCATTCTCTAGCATGCTAAGAAAGTTCAGAACTTTTTTTGACCTATCTAACGTGTGTAAACAAATAAAACACCTGCTCACTAAGTCTCAATTGCACAGTTTCTAGTAAAAATTATTTATGATATTTATGATGAAAATTCCTTTGTGCATCTTGATTACAATTTAGTTAAAATGGACACTTCTTTCTGAATTATATGATAGTATTAAAATCTTGCTAAAGTACAAAACATTAGACATGACACTTTTATTGTTATGTAACTTTGTACACTTTATTCTCAATGTGATTTCACTAAATATATGAAATTATGTTATAATTCACATTTCAAGTAGAAGTTATATCAGCTATAAAAGGTAATATTGGTAATATTTCTTGGGAAATTGCAATGAAGTGTCCTAATCTATGATATTTAGTTGTACCGAAGACTATGCTATTATACTATTACATTACTAATTTTATTATATTGTTGAATTTACTGTTTTACATTATGAATTACATTAGCTGTTGCTATTGTATATATTTTAAAAGAGTAGTATTTTAAATTGATGTGCATAAAGTTTTCTTGACAAAGAAAACAGAAAATATGTAGCTAAGAATTTGGCATTTATTTTATACAGTGCAGTTTACATGGCTTTGAACTAGTAAATTAAATAAGAAATATCAGGTGAACCTATTCGATCTATGCATTTCCTTAGACAAAGGTATTAATTTTAAGACCATTACACCGGTATTCAAAAATGATTACTTGGTCAGACTAAAAGTTAATTTTGCTCTCAGAGTCTTTTAGACCCAGAAATCTCTGGTTCGTTGACTTAAATAAGCTAAGAGACACTATTCTGTAAAGCCAAGCTTGGTGAGTTTAAGGGAAGGACAACTTAGAAGGTGAAAATAAAATGATAAGTGCTTCATATTGTATCATCTTCCTACAAACTAAGGATGAATTTCAGTTTCTTCCTCAAATAATGTAGGGTGCCTGGTGGTGAAAATCTTCCTGCTCTGCACTGTTCTAATATTCCTAGGATCATCAGGAAGCTTTCCAGTCTCAAGACAGACAACCTAAATGAGGAAAAAACATAAGATATGAAAAGTAATGCTTATTTGATGAGCAGTCTGCCAAGGAGCTAAATTGGCCTGGCTGGTTTAAAACTATAAGAAAGAGAAACAAACAGTGTTCCGTGTTGGGTAAGGATGTTGCGATATTCTAATCTTATTTTCCGTAATTATTGTGATTCTAAAGTAAGCAGGAATATACAATTTATTGTATCCGTACGTCCACTCCCAGTAGCTTACAGTTAATGTACTTGGCAACACTCATGGTCTTACTAAGGAAATTTGACACTAATCTCTTTCTCATAATTTCTTTCTTACTACGCTGAATAGTAATCTTGTGCAGTACAACAGGATAGAACACTACCCATGGAGATGATTTGTATTCATGAGAATATAATTCTATGAGGCTTCAGTCGTGTTAGATTATACCCTCTGAAGATAAGTCATTCTAAAACACCATAAAAATAAGTGCTGATGCCATTACACCACACACACAAGAGGAATTATTGAGACAATTGTGTAATAATACAAAATTATAAGAAATACTATGTATATTAATATAAACTTTCCAAAACTGAACACTTAATGTTTCTATTATAGTACAAAAAATATAATTATTCAGGTGCTCTTGTTCAGTAGTATGGATTAGGAACTGAAATTCAGAAGTGCAGAGTTGATCAGGGCAAACCCTGACATTTCCCATCTGGGACGTGTATCTCTGTGAACTCCTTGTAGCCTGTGACATGACCACTCTCCCTCAGACACCTGAACAATAAACCAAGGGACCTTGTTAGTGACAGATGAGAATTTGAAAGCTCAATTAAAAATATTGCATCTTAAGAGGGAGGGGGCTTGGAGGATTCAAAACAGCCAGGTTTGGGCGTTAGAAAAAGGGGCAGTGAGCAAGGCTGCAACGTTCAGACATGGAAGGAAGAACATCCTTCACTTTTTAGTCTCCCAGGTCCTGAGTTTCTGAAAATCAAATGTTAACTTCCTCCACTGTAGACTATGATGATCCTTCATCAATGTGTCACATCTGTATCATGAAATAAGATCATACGTCATAGAGCAATTATAGCACAAATAGGCAAATCAGGGAATTTTATTCTTGTCTTTGAATTATACGTTGAACTAAGAGAAGTCTGGCTCAGTCTTTTAGTTATGGTTGTTGTGTAGATCAGCCTTACAACTTACTATGTAGAGAAGTTTTGAACTTTGAACTCCTGCCTCCACCTCCCACGGAATGAAATCTCAAGGCCATCACTAGTTAAAGTGGAAGTTTCTGGTTTCTTTGAAAACACTATGAATGTAACATTTATATAATTCCTAATTGTTTTATGGTCCTTCTTGCTGTGTGTAGTTTATTGTGTATGTGTGTAATAATATAAATGTATATGTAAAAGTAAAATAAATTAAAATTAAATTAAACAAACAAACAAGTAAGAAAGAAAGGGGGGCTGGAGAGATGGCTCAGAGGTTAAGAGCACTCTCTGCTCTTCCAAAGGTCCTAAGTTCAATTCCCAGCAACCACATGGTGGCTCACAACTTTCTATAATGTAATCTGAGCCCTCTTCTGGTGTACAGGCACATATGCGGACAGAATACTGTATACATAATAAATAAATCTTTAAGAGCAAGCAAGAAAGAAAGAAAAGTCAGTTGTGTCACATGTTTTTCTGGAAGATGTCTTGTGAGAGGCCATGTGCTGTTTTGTTGGGAGCAGGCCTGTGAGAGGGCATGGGACTGTTGGAAGGAGTATAAAAAGAACCATGGGTAGTGGGGCAAGGCGTTTTGAATTGCGATACCTTGAACTCTTCTTCCTTGCTGCTCACTGGTCTTCACATCACAGAGAGAAACATATCAGATTCTGATTCTGGCCACTTCCACTGACTTCTGCGGATCTGACGGAGCCTTGCAAGGTTCAGCCTGATCTGCCACCACTCTGTTGCTGTCTGTTGTTGGGTATTGGATGGACTGCTGGTTTCCTAACAATCCAATGCAGAGTGGAATTGGCCCAAGAAACTTAATTTAAACAGGTCCACCACCCCTTTTTTCCTATTTACGTACTTTCTCCTCTTTCTATGGTCAGTGAGTAAAAAGTGAAGTTGAAGTGTTTAAGAACCTTAAATGAAGTAGATTTTGAAAAGTCAAAACCTACAACTAGTACTATCTTTGGCTCAAGAGGCCTAATTGGGGTTACTCAAATTTCCAAATTTTAAATACACTTTGCAAGAATGTACCCAAATAGGTTTTAAAAATAGTTTTAAGCACCCTTCTAAAATTTTCTACTGGTTCTGTATAAATATCTCATAAAGTCTTTCCTGGATTTTTTTCCCTATGAACCAAACAGATTTATAGTTTCCAAGTAACAAAATGATGTACCTATGCTTCATAAACAATATCTCCCTTATCATCAATATAAGTGATGCACATCTTATTGTGATGATATTCATGAAACAATTCCCAGAAATCACCATTATTATGGGGAATAAACAGATGTATAACTCCCTTTTTAAGATGTCAGATTTACACAAAGAGGCATCAGTGTACTCCAGAGTGGAGTTAGGAAAACATTAGTTTTGGGGATGCCTTTCTCAATATATGTATATATATGTATATATATATGTGTGTGTGTGTGTGTGTGTGTGTGTGTGTGTGTGTGTGTGTGTGTATTATAAATATGTACTTAAATCTTTCCTGTAATTGATTCATCAAAATACTAAAGAATATCAGCATAGATACATACAAAGAATTTCCAAAAATGCATTCCAGAAAGGGCCCTCCCAAGACACCATGAAGTTTCATAATTTCATTATTTATGTGGAAGCTAGGAATGGATGTTACTCTGAATGAATATCAAAGTTTTGCTATGTTTTACTAGAAAGTATTTCTTGTGAAATGTATTACATAAGGCATGATATTGAAAGATTTAAATAAACAAGGTTCTATCTGGAAAGATGGCTCAATGTTAGGACTGCAGTACAATAGAGACAGACCAACTCACAATTACTGGAAGTTCTTGCTCCAGAGAACACTATGATTGTTTTCTCTATTTCTGAGACACCTGGCCTCAAATGTATATATAATGACCAGATACAGATTTGTACTCATAATTTAATAGATAGAGTAAATCTTTAAGAAAAGAACTTAACTTCTGAAAAATTTGATGCATAAACACATGAAATGGAAATAGAACACTTCCCAAGTATGGAATGTAACTCACTTCATGTCTCTAAGCTTTTTTTTTATTTATTTATTTATTTATTTATTTATTTATTTATTTATTTATATTTATTTATTTTTCAGATAGAGTTTCTCTGTGTAACAGTCCTGGCTATCCTGTACTCATTTTTTTGTAAACCAAGTGGCCTCAAACTCACAGGGATTATCTGCCTCTGCCTTCCGAGTGCTAGGATTAAAGGCTTGCACCACCACGCCCAGCTGTCTCTGAGCTTTTATCAACAGCATTTTTTATGTACAAGCTGCCATTCTAAGTGAATTTTAGAGTACCTTAATATGTTGGGGGCATTAATACATGTAATTTTTACAATAAATTTTACGGTTTTATAAATGAAGAAACTGACGTTGTAGAATTTAAGTGACTTTCTGAGAGTACACAGATGGCAAATGACAGAGTCCAGATTCAATCGCTGGGTCCGCATCCAAAAGTCACTTTCACTAAGCTAAGAACAATTTTCATCCGTAAAATGTCTCTTGACTCCCTTCAACAAGTATCATAAGCATCGTTTAGCTTGTGCATTTCTTTCCTCTTCTACAAGGAAGTTACTAAACAAAAATTTAAACATTAATTTGGTGGATGTTCAGCTCATACCATAAAGAGAAAGCTAATAGGAGGAGATTCCAAGTGCGTCTAAAAGAGTTCCCTAACACATTTACAACTCAATGAACATTCAATACAATTCATTATCCTGATCTCTTGACTAGTACATTGGAAGCTACAGGCTATTTTTGCGAATTGAATGAATAGGGTACAATGAAAAGTAAACATAGAGGCTCAACAAATTGTTAACAAAGATTGAGCAAAGTGTCTAGTCGCATTATGCCTCCAAATAAATTAAGAAGTTCTTGGTTTCAATGGCTACTCATGTGGCTAAATGAAGAATGCAGAATACGTTTTCACAATTCCTAATATGCACTATGTTTTCTGAACTTCCAATGTTAAAGGTCTGTCCCTAGGATAGGTCTACTGGGAAGGGAGCCTGATGAAGGGTTATCTTCAAGAGGATTATATAATCCTTTGAAAGGATTATAGACCCAAAACCTGATTTTGTTCCTATTATTTTCTAACAAAGAGAGTTGATTTGTTTGTCTCCGTTTACTCCTAAAGAGAGTCCCAAAGTCAAAGAGAACTATGACCCGGGCCTAAGATAACAAACTGGGGGGGCGGGGGGGAAGTAAGACAATCCTCTTAAGAATTTCATTATAAGGCAAAATAAGAGTTGTAAATGAGATATTAATGATATTTTATGTAGTTTATTTCTAATAAAGAATTTATTTTTAAAAATAAAAATGGAAATGGAAACAGAGATGGAAAACCTAGCAAAGAGAACAGTAACTATAGACAAAAGCATCATCAACAGAATAAAAAAGATGGAAGAGAGAATCTCAGGAGTAGAATACATGAGTGAAGAAATTTATACATCAGTCAAAGAAAACATTAAATTTAAATAGTTATTGGAAAAAAAATATCCAAGAAATCTGGGCCACTACAATATGACCAAACCCAAGAAGAATAGGAGTAGGAGATGGAAGCCCACAAAATATTTTCAACAAAAGCCTACAAAATATTTTCAACAAAACCATAAAAGATACTTCCCCAACCTAAAAAAAGTGATGCTTATAAACATATAAGAAGCTTACAAAACACAAAATAGATTGGATAAGAAAAAATATTCCTGCCATAATCTAATCAAAACACTAAAAATACATAACAGAGAAAGTGAATCTATTGAAAAGATAAACTTCCCATCCATTAACTCAGGCTTATAGTTAGAATGTTTACAATAATAAATACAAATATAAATGATAATTTAGTAGGAATTTTTATACTCTCAGTGAATTAAGAATTTAAATATTGGAACAACTCTAAACTATTACAGGTAATTAATGGTAAATATTCTAAATACTATTCCAGGTAATTAATGGTGAATATTTGTAATTCCTTTGAAATTTAAGGTTTTATGACATTATACAATGTCTATATTACAGTTTATCTCTTAGATACTCATTTTCAATTAAATAAATCCTAAGTTTTATACTGCTTCCTTCTTGTAAGACAAATATATTTCTCCTCAATTGATGGTTGAATGAGAAGAATAAGAAACACTTTATCTGACTTTTTATGAGAAAGTTCAGATTTTTCCCTGAAACTATCCATTGAATAAATCCCCTTTTCATAGTCTCATTTACTTATATGAGGATTGGGCGAGAAATAGATAAATCTATCTAACTTACAAACTTTGTACATTAAGAGTGGTTTCAAAATAAATATACTTTTAAAATAAAGAATTTTGTTAGCAAACGAAAACAGATATAAGTATATTTTGTATAAATACAAAAATAGTTCATAGTCATTAATACACATATCATATATGCTATATATCTTCATACATACGCATTTGTATACATATACATAGATCTATATAACACACACATATATATATTATATAATATATATATTCTATAATCATGTTGTAGTCATATTGTCCAGAGAAACAACCAATACTATATACAGGTGTCCCTGTCGCATGCACAGATATATTCATGTACATATACCACTGAGCTTATAATGGGCAAGAGACTTATTAACTAGTAGAGATGAACTGTAGCTCAACACATAAGAAAAGCAGCAAAGCAATTGTAGTCTAAGCCTCAAGGCTTATAGAGCAAGAAATTCAATGATGTGATTCCTAGGCCAGGAGCAGGAGAATTTCAATATTCCCTCTTAAGTGGGAAACCTGAAGAAACCAGGTCACACTCACCTTCTTTTCCATTTACTTTTTTTAGTTTCTCTGTGGTTTGAACAATGCTCCCTTATCTGGGGGGAGGACAATGTAACTCAGAGAGTCAATCAATACCAATGCCAATCTCATGACCACGTAAGCCCACAGAAGGTCACTTATATAAGAAAAGAAATCAAGGTAGCCTAGACAGTTAGTATACCTAGCAGGGAGATGACCCTTCTTTCTTGTTTTAAAGCTGGTATAGACTTTCCAGTTTCTGAAAGGAAAGAATGAATTAACTATACAAAGTTCAGTGAATGAGCATGCTAGCATTAGACCCTGGGAAATCTCAGCTATCTTCTAAAACTTACTCTTAGATATCTCTCTGGAATAATTGGGCATTCAGATTGAACGAGATACAACCTTCTCATTCTTTAAAAAGTAATAAAATATTTTATGAAATTATTCTTGTGAATTCTGAGTAGGATAGAGGCAAAATACCACACAGAATATTCAAAAACAAGTGGGAGACCTCTATTACATAGACTTCAAATTAACTCAATCAGTTTGAAGGACTTTCCTTAACTCAGTGCCATGGCAAGGAATAAGATCCTTAACTACATGTCCGGTGGCATGGTGTTAACTGGATCTTTGTCCATCTGTAAAATTTAACTTGTACTGTGAACATGCAAGGACTAACAGGAGAGAATATTGCAAGATATTTCTGGAGGCATCGATGGGAGACATGTTCTAAAACAGATTTTTTATATATAAGCTCTATAACTTAGAGCTCCCTCCACAAACTACAATTCCAGACTGAAAATCAGATGAAATGATACAAACTCAGCTTCTAGAAAATTGTTTATGGGAAATTTCTTAGGTAAGCAGATAGCCTAAGTGTATTATTACAATCCAAGAAACAAATATTTATTTATATGACAATAAGCTGTGAATGAGATACAGGTAGAGGTGTTTAGGTTTCTCATGCATGTTGATTCATATAAAAATTATGTATTTCTAAGAAAATAGTTTATTGATAAGTCAATAAAATGGAAATCCCAAATTCAAAAGAATTAAGAACACTTTAAATGTAAGCTAGAGTGAACATATCTTAACTATTTCAAAATCAGTTAAGCTAATGTATACAGACAGAGACTGAGAAAACTGATCTGGAAATTTTTTAAAAATTAGATTTATTATAAAGTCAAAATCCATGATTTTATTTACTACTAAGAATAAGGCTATAAGAATTGGTAATAAATTCTATTTCTTTACAAATAACAGAGAAATACTTGAGATTATTTGTGCCAAAAAACAAACAAAATAAATTATTGACTTCAGGTAATACTAGTTTAAGATGTATATTTTCTTTTTTTTTTTTTCTTTTTCAGGCTTGATTTTACATTGTGTTTTCTCTTTTAAATATTAAAAATAAATTTTAATTTATTCATTGTACATTCCAATTGTAGCCCACTCTCTCCTCCCTCTTCACCCAACTCTAGTCCTCAGAAATGGGGAGCCCTTTTCCCCTAACATTTTTTTTGAAAAATTTTATTAATTTTTTCATATTACATCTCAATGGTTATCCCATCCCTTGTATCCTCCCATTCCTCCCTCCTTCCCATTTTCCCCTTACTCCCCTCCCCTATGACTGTGACTGAGGGGGACTTCCTTCTCCTGTATATGCTCATAGGGTATCAAGTCTCTTCTTGGTAGCAGGCTCCCCTAACATTTTAAAAAATAAATATGGTTTAAGACTAACTTCTCAGGAGAACAAATATTTCCAATTTTCAGAAATGAGAGAGATCTACAAATCTAGAAAGCTAAATACGTTCTCAGCAATGAAGACTGTTTGTTTGTTTGTTTGTTTATTTATTTATTTATTTATTTATTTATACACTTTACATCATGTTCACAGCCTCTGCTTCTCCTCCTAGCTGAATGTTGTTTTATTAAAAGTTGCTTCTTTTTTTTTTAAATATAAAATGATGTTACTAAGTAATAAAACTTAAATCACCAGTGAGAATAATAAATTACATTGAGTAAAAGAAATTCATAATGGAGTTTTTGGGTGAGCAGGGCACTTATTGGATTGGTAGGGACAAAACCAAAAGGAGTTAAGTATCATGGATAGAAGAAAAAGAGAAACCAAAATTGTGACAATGTTTGAAATTTAAAGTAACTAGGAGAGAACTGTGAAATACAAATGCATAGCCAGATCAATGATGGACAGGATCTGCTTCTAAACCCTTTAAATATAACATCTCATATGCCAGAGTACATTGTAGATGTGGGTTTGTTTACATGAGAATGTAATTCTAGTTTATCTAGTTGTCCATTCAGTTTTTTTCTTCAGTTTTAGTAAAGTTCAATAAAGACAAAAAAAAAAAAAAAAAAAAAAAAAAAAAAAAAAAAAAGAAAGAAAAAAAAAAGAAAGAAAAACTACTGTTAATATTTAACATATAAAATTCGTTGAGTTTGAGCACATATAACTTCCTTATACTACTTCCAAATTAAAAATTGGTAGTCTGCCTATTCTTTCTTTGAGTGCCAGCAGCGCTCCCCACCAAGGGGAGGTTGTCAAAACGGGGCACCAGAGTTCATGTCAGAGTCAGTCCCTGTGACCATAAAGTTGGGGAGGAGATCCTCCTCGACCATGGACTTAGGGTAATAGGGTGGAGATGGAAGGAAGGGAGGAACGGATGGATACAAGTGATTGGCGAACAACTGAGTTGTATTCAGAATAAGATAATTAATAAATATGTAGTATCCAACCTATGTTAAAATATGCTTATTTTTATATTTGCTGTCTATTTATATCTAATGGGTATTTATCATCTGTTTACATAATTATCAACTACTCACCTTCCATCTATACTTCTGGGAGACAGATCTTCACTGAATAGCCATGCCAGGCCTCTAACTGTAATATCCCTCTTTAGTGTCTTGATTACAAGCTTTGCTTCTGGAATCTGAGAAAGGAAAGCCACAAATTCCCCTTAGAACTCCTAATAGAAACAACATCAATAACACCTGATTATAGCTCAATGACTATTGCTTCCATTTCTGGCATTCATACATGTTATAAAATAAATCTGATTGTAAACATCATTTTGGAAAAACCTGGTTATTGTAGTGAACAGAAACTAATGTTGAACATTTGAACATAGAAATATATTTTATGAGGAAGACTTGACTCTAAGAAGTCTGTTCAGTTTCTTCAATAAGTCAAGACGATTCAGGTATTGACCATAAAGAACAATATGGCAATGTGGAATCACTCTGACGTGTGTGCCTATTAAGGCTGAATAATTATAAAATAATACATGGGATGAAAACACAATCATGTATGCTAATGTTGATAAATGAATACAAACTTGAATTTATAAATATAGCATTGACATGCTATGATTATAAAGTTTATATATAGGTTACACACACACACAACCTCTCTCTCTCTCTCTCTCTCTCTCTCTCTCTCTCTCTCTCTCTCTCTCTCTTTCTTGTCACACTATTCTCTGGTGAAACATGGAAAAGCATCTACTCATACCAGATAGGGACCTGATCACAGACCAAGGTAGACATGCCACCAACATCCAACTGGGTGAAACAGTGAGTTTAATTTGTGTTAGTTACAGGGGTGTAGAGGAAGTGATACTTACAGAAACAGGAGTGACTTAAAGGTAGGTACATCATCAATGTCCACTCCTCGAGGGTGAGGGCTCATTGAGGTTGTAAAGCTGGAGCATGCTGCGCATAAGCATCTCTACCTTTTGTAGAATATCCTCTCTAGATAGTAGATTGAACTGAGCCTCTTCTTGGTAGCTTACTTCTCTCTGCTTCTCTCCTGCAATTTGGTCAATATTATCCTTGAAACTTGTATTATTGTGGGGCATTGCATAACTGTAGTCAATGCATAATTGTTACATACTTTTCTTTTTTTAATGAAATTTTTTCCTTTATTAATTTATTCTTGTTACATCTCAATGGTTATCCCATCCCTTGTATCCTCTCATTCTTCCCTCCCTCCCATTTTCCCCTTATTCCCCTCCCCTATGACTGTTCCTGAGGGGGATTACCTCCCCCTGTATATGCTCATAGGGTATCAAGTCTCGTCTTGGTAACCTGCTTTTCTTTACATATTAGCTAATAGGTATAAGACTTTAGCTTAGCTTTGAATCTATTTTCTAGTCTAAATAATAGCAACCCCATCTGTTTCCTTAGAGGTTATCAGGAAAATTTGACATAACCCTATGTCTAGATATGGTATACAAAAAGATAGCTCATGTAAAATAAATATATACAAAGCTGTGGGATATTTTTTACAAAGTAAATCCAGAAAACAGAGGTGAATTTCAGTTTATCACTATTATTCTGGGACTTGGGGGTTTCTGGCTTTTTGGAACCAGGAATATAAGAATATTAATGATAGAATACATGCCTGCCACACAATATATAACTTCTATAAACAATACTTTATCAAGCCAATATATGTCATCCTGATGATAATGTATGGATAGGTACTGTGGGAAACCTCCAATGAGGAACTGAAGCAAGAAAGCAGATGCTGAAACAGTGGTGATGCAAATAGTCTTGTCTCCATCAGTGATAACTGAACCAGAAATCCAAATTAGTTTACATTGATTACAATTAGCCAAGTGACAGTGTTAAAGGGCTTAAAGAGACAAACACTACATGTGTTGGGTACAGAGAAGTGGTCTGTGTCCTCTAAGTGTTCTATGCTATTATGTTTGTTAGAAAGCCAAAATGAAAGAATGCCAGACACATCTTAGAGGAAGAATTCTGTGACATTTGTGGAATCAACAGATGTTTTCTTTAAAAAAAAAAAAAAAGGTGCCTCAAAAACTTTACCTTGCTACTAGACAAACACAGGCTGAGAAGGATGCTCCATTCAATCTGTGGAATTTATCAGTACAAATCTCTAAGGTAAAAGTTATTAAATTATTATTAGAGTTGATTTATTTACAAAAACACTCTGGGTAATTTATCTCAGGTCAAGTTAAAAAGAAAATAATACACAGTAACTTTGAGATGTCAAAACTATTAGTCTAGAGCTAATACTATTTCCATAAATATGGTCAAAAGTATAAATAATTTTATTTTCAATTAATTGTAAAATTACGGATATGTTTATAAAGTGTCCTTCCTTTGCCCTCATTTTATTTTTTCATCAGTGTTATGTGATTAATCTCCTGGGAGGCTGAAGAAATGCCTATTCACTGCACATAGGGGACTGATGTAAATCCAAAGTCTAGTTGTAGAGCAATGATTATTTCAGGGTTATTTAGAGAGGGGATGATGAAACAACACAGTGGCATGTTTACAAAGACCCTAAAAAGCATAGGGGACTCCTCAAGAGCACATTCAACATTAGAGTATGTTAGAATTACCCATGGATATAAATACATGGGTTAATAAGTGTTGTAACAAGAGCAAGGATTAATGTAGGCTTCTCATAATTTCATTTCACAGATGAAGACAAGCATCATCATCATCATCATCATTATTATTATTATTATTATTATTATTATTATTATTATTATATTTAACTTCACATTTGGGAAAGTTTTATTCCTAGCATCCTCTTGTACATTAATTTATTTTTATTTTTTAAACTTAAATATAATTATCTTTCTTTTCCATTCCTCCTTTCAACTGTATCTATGCATTTCCCTGACCCCCGTTTGCTCTGTCTCACATCCATGTTCTGTACTTTGCTAAATGTTAGTATATATGACCTGCCCTCTTTAATGTGAAATCGTGGTTGCAAAAGGGATGACCTAGATGGGTAGGACACAGCACCCTACAAAGTGCCTTACCAGTAAGCTTAAGAACCATAGTTTGATCTATGTGTTCGATCCTATTCCAATGATTGATGTTTTAGTTTCATAAGAGCACAATGCTGGATGACAGCTGTGCATACCCCAGTACCACTGACAATGCTCAATAATGTGGTACTTATGTACACAATGGAATTACCCTCAGGATAAGGAAAGAATGAAAGGATGAAATTCACAGGCAAATGGATGGAACAGGAAAATATAGTACGTGAGATATCCTGGGCTCAGAAAGACAAATGATTCATATTTTGTTCTGTGTGTTCTAATTCTGAATCTATAGCTATGAGTACATAACCAGGATAGCCACTGCCAAAGGATCATTTAATGAATCACATGGTTAGTGATTGAGGAGGAAGATCTTTAGAGATGTGGATAATGGAACACACGTGCTAAAGTACTAAAGTGGAAAATAATGTGTAATGAAAAAGTGAAGTGAGGGTAATGTAAAGAAAACTCTAAAATGCCTTTTGGAAACTATTTCATAAGCTAACTTAAAATACACACAACAGACTTCTAGTCACTCTTGCTGTGTAGCAATGTAACTGATTATGTAACCTGAAATATTTCTATTTTCTAATCAATTTTGGGTGGAGGCTTTGGACGTTTCTTTGTAGAAGATCATGTTACCTGCACCCAGTTATACTTGTTTTATGATTTGCCTGATGTTTCAATTTTCTTTGTTTCTTTTCTTTTTTCTTTTTCTTTGACTGCGACTTGCAGTATTACAATGAATAAAGGTGGTGGGACTTGGCATCATATCTTCCCAGATGGAAAACACTGAGAAAAGCAGGAACTGGTTTCATGAGAACTGTACAGGATCCAGACAGCCCAAACTCAGCAGGGTCAGAGATTGGTTTATTGCTTTCCACCTCCAGCTAAGAAGCAATTGAAAATATTGGGCTTCTGTAAAAGGGAGATTCATTGTCTTTAGCTAGTAGCCCCTAATAAGACACCAATGCTCCAATAGATGGTCTTACAACCATCCACCTAGTGGATTCAGTATTTTAATTTAATTTTAGTATATTTGTTGCATAAGAGACAGTAAATTCATTATAATGAAATTTATTCTAAAAATGATTGACATTGAACAGTCTACACTCTGTGGCTTTAATACTCTTTCACATTCTTTCATTAAATTATGACATAAAAAGTTTATTTAAAATAAACTCAATTGCATGTCTTGTTGAAACATGGTTTCTAGTTGAAATAATATTTCTGTATTTGAACTACTATATTGTTTAATACCTCCCCTCTCTCATTACAGGTACTTATTAAGCTCTGGTCTGAATGAAGAGTTAGTGACCAAATTCTGGTAAAACACAAAAACTGAGAAAAAAAATGGCATATACCTTGTTCTTGTTAGAATACAGAGCTCAATTCACATAGGAGAGACATCTGTGATACTTTCTTTGTAAACCAGGTGACTGAATAGTTTAGTGTAGAGAAGAAACCTGTGTGAGCTCTACTAATCCTCCAAGATGATCAATGGGAAATTTTCAGATGCTTATTGGCGTCGTATCCAGATTTCGTCAGTGTTCCCAACACTGGCAGCAGCGCAGGAAGTAGTATAGCTAGCAATATCTCAATGCATTTCAACACTACTTAACTATCCACCCACATTGCTTAACTAGGTCTCTGTCATGGAGAACACAGGCAAGATCTGTAGGTCTTTTAACCTGAAGAGTCTCTGGTATACCTTCTGGTAATCTTTGTCAAGATCTCCAAATTTGTACTTGACAATTGCCCAATTTTCCTCCACTAACATTGTAGAATATCTATATCTACACTGTAAAAAAAATAGAAAATGAATGAAAATCCAATCCCTTATTTTTTTCCATTTTGGCCTTAAGCAAGTCCTTATGTAATTGATAAAACTTACCATTATTGCTTCCTATGACATAGAATGGACAAGAATAAAAACAAGTTATTTTAAAGGTATTCAATTGAAAAATAAAGGAAATGGTCCTGGTGGCACTCAGAGGAAGGATAGCAGGTTACCAAGAAGAGAGTAGATACCCTATGAACATATACAAGGGGAGGAAGTCCCCCTCAGGAACAGTCATAGGGGAGGGGAATAAGGGGAAATTGGGAGGGAGGGAAGAATGGGAGGATACAAGGGATGGGATAACCATTGAGATGTAAAAAGAATAAATTAATAAAATTAAAAAATTTAAAAAAAGAAAAGAAAGGAAATGAAAATAGCCATATTTAACCTGTATTCTTTGTATCTTCTTTGTCTCTTTAAATATGTACATTGAAACTCTGATATTAAATACCATTAATATAATTGTAACAGAGATACATAGGTCCTTGCAATAGAAATTATGCTAAATACTGTTCTTAGTGATGACTCCACAGCAATGTGACCAATGTCTTAGGAAAATATTTTTATACAAACTGAAAATAATACTAACTGTATACACAAGCAAATAGCAATGCATATAGGAGGTGAACAGCCTCAGAAGGAAATTTCTGCATTTTCTCATTTTGAATTTCCAGGATTATAAGAAAACATTCTCCTATGTAAGATGTTTTCTTGCAGTATCCATAACAACACAAACTCTGAATGATTTCTCTTTATAATGACAGTTCATATCTACAGTTATCATTTTCTAAATATCTTTAACATATTTGGATTGATTTTCTTAAAAGTTTGGTCATGTGTCATTTGCTTTCTCAAAGCCATTGCTAAATTTTATTGACACCATGGAAGCAAAAGTTTAAACATTAATGCAAGGGTTTATAATTGCACCCCCACACAACAAGGGAAGTACAAAACATAGCTTCATATTAGCTCAACACTGGATTAGGTGACAACAAAATCAACAAAAAGATTATAGATATTTTGATCTGTAAAAATAGATAAAAATAAACAATATAAATATAGATCAACCTTCAACCATGAATTTATTTATTTTTTCCTGTAATAAAACAACAGCACTGGGTGGTACTTGTTTCTAAGGAGTGTAGGCTTCAACCTTTTTCTTTTTCTTCTTTTTTTTTTTAAACAGACACAGCATGTTTTATTTATATTTTTGTGCATATACATACATACACACATATATATGTATTTAACAATAATAATCAAAGAAGAAGAGATTATCAGCTTGAGAGTGGGAATGGGAAGGGTTGGGAGGAAGGTACTTGAAGGGGCTGGAGTGAGGAAAGTAAGGCAGAAAATGGATATAATTCTGTTAATTAAAAACACGCTAAAATGAATTTTAAAGAAATTTAAAAATATTAGTACATATTATTTTTATAAAGCAATGGGTTTCGTCATGACATTTTCACACATCTATACAAAGTTCTTTGGCCATATTAACCTCGACAACCATAAAAACTTGTTCTTCAGAGTTTAGCTTATTTTACTTAAAAGTGATCTATATCTATTGTTTTGTATCTATTTTCTGCATTTGAGGCTCTTTATTGCTTAGAACTCCCTTCCCACCCACCTACCCTCGATAGGAGAGAAAAGAGGTTGATGGGAACCGGAGAAGAGACCTTTTTGGACTCAGTTCGTGGGAGCCACTCTCCTGGTGTAGTCAGCAGGCTTTCACCAGACCAGCAATTCCACCAAAGTTGCTGATGGACCCTGGAACAGCAGCCACATCCTGAAGCCCCAAGGCATTCTCTGGAGTGGTCTCTCTTGGAGTATCTTGAAGTGGCGTGATGAATAGCCGAAAAATATCAAAATCGTAAAAGCCCCATCTCCTGTTTTGGGCTCATTTCTGTCCTAAGATGTGTTTCAGCTGGCGAAAACCAAGTCCCCACACAAGGTGGTTCGTCTTTTAGTGGATAAACATCACCTGATCTCACACAAGTCCGTTCCCCATCCCACGCTTGGGATCAAAACAAAAACATGTTTATATCCACAACAGAGGAGAGTTAACTCACCAGGTGGTTTTTATTTACTTTCTAGTCTACTCGTAATGACAACAACCACTGGACCCTCCATAATCTCCATGAGTTTGCCATCCAACCCCTAACTCAATGTGTGAAGAAATTCAGTTTACTTGACTGTTTGTACTTATCAAAGCATTCCAATCCATAAAATAGATTCTATTCAGTAGTAGATTTGGTTCTCAGTTTCTAAGTATGTGTCGGTTATTTGTTGGCTTGGAAGATTATTATTATTAATAGTGTTTGAGGGGTTTATTTTTCTTACAACTTGAATATAGAGTAGCTTTAATGTTCAAAAGGAGGCCAGCCTAGACTAGTTAGCACATGAACGTCTAATTAACACTATGCCATCCAATTCCACACAGGTCTTATATCCTTACAGCCTGTGGCTGGTGAATATGTCATTCTTTAGCCTGTTTTGAAATTAGATCAAATTGATTTGTGCTTGATTTCTATGAAAGATCCACCTGTATATGTGTTTTTATGGATGAATGTAATTTTAAGAATTGAGTTTAAAGCATACTTTACCACAATCTTTCTTTCTTGTCTGTTGAGAAATTTTAGAGGGATCGTATATACACTTATTTATTTTTAACTCTTAGTCTTATCCTCTTTCAGACAAAATTAGTATGGTGTCTATATAGAGTATCCTAAAGTAACAGTACTAGAAGTAAAATATGTAACATTTCTTGAAAACCGTGACTTTGTATAAATAATCCTTTAGAGAGATATTCCACTGATTAGAGAGACTCTTATGGCCTGGTGGTGGTGCTTACACAACTATGTTAAAGGAATAGGAAATAAAATGATTTATATACAAACCAAGGACTTCCGAAAGTATTTTGTCTTGGAGAATTACTAGAGGCAAAGTCTCCAGGAGATGAAAAGGACCCAAATTTGCCACACTATGATTCCACAGTTCTCACATCTACGTCTGTGGAAGAGTAAGCTTCTACTCTTTTAAGCAACATAGTTTGTGGATTCTCATTAGAGTGCCCCTTGAAAGCCATAGTACATAACTTCATTGTATGTAGGAAGTTATTTACATATAATTTTGGGATGGTAGAGAGTGAAATAACTTTGTGATTCTTTAAAAAGCATTTTAACCAGCATTAGTTAATCATTAATGACTAATGCAGAACCTAGTAAATGAAGCATCGGTTTTCTCTCCTTGGAGAAAGTAGAACTGAGTTGCAAAGACTCTTCTTCACTTTATGTTCTTCTCAGCCCTGGCCTTGGTTATTATCCTAGTTGCTTCTCTTTCTTTTAGGTAAGATAAAATGACCTAGGCATCAGCGACCACTATGGCAGGGAGAATGGCAACAGAGAGACAGGCTAAAGCATTACCAGTGAGCTTATATTTTGGCCCATAAGCCTCACAACAAGAAAGCTAACTGGAAATATCTTAGGTGTTTGAAACTCCAAAGCCCACCCACAGTATCAAACCTCCCTCAAGAGGGCCACACCTCACCCTGGTCAAGCAGTTCCACCTACTGAGACCAAAGCATTCAGATATACGAGTTTATGAGGATAATTCTCATTTAAACCACAACCATTACAACATTAACTTTTTGTCCATCTATTGTAAATCTCTGTGCCAACTTTAAGAAGTTTTAAATTATCAGTTCTAAAATCTTTGATTAAATCTAATATTAAATATTTTAAGTCAGATATATTATGCACATATTTAAAAGAACTGTAAAGTCCACTTATTTTGGTATAGTCATCCAGTGTATCAATTCTGTTGATGAGGATTTTAAGATATGTTTTCCATTTTTCTTAGTGTATAAAATTATTAAATGTTTTTGCATTTTATTAACACTCTTGTACAATTTGAAATTACTAAGAAATTTTATCATATTTTGGAATTTTATGTTACTCATTATGGTGTGGATTTTGAGTTTTTTATTTTCAAGACAAATGCACTATTATTTCAACTATAGCAAGGCTTCTTTTTGGATTTTAAATTATTTGACTGAATATTTCAAATTAAAAAAAGTTTCGATGCAATGTAAGATGTTGTTTAATGTTACTGAATCTAACCTTCATTCAACACAGGGCCCCTCTTGTGTTTTGTCAGTGATGTTTCTCCTTTGAGAGTTATGAAATAGAAACAGCTTTGCTGTTGTGTCCACTGGATAAATGAAAGAAACTCAATAAAAATGTGTAGTTAAATCATTGTTCAGTAAGTTCCACTGGCATCAGTGAATCAAAGTACATGTAGTTTATCTTGAAATATTTCTGATACTTACACCGGCTACATGGTTTCCTTTATACAAAAAAGTGGTAAGTTACCCAACCTGCAAATAAACAACACCTCAAGGCTATTATGAATATACTTATTAGATATATATTTTAGTTCTATATGAACAACATTTTGTCCTAATATATATATTTCAGGTAACACAAAATCTGGCATTGATATGTAAAATTTTAATAAAGAGTCAAAATAAAACACTTTTAAATCCCTCTCTACAAAGTGAAATTCTGAGGCATCTCCTATTTTTATAACTAGGGAGATACAAAGAGTAAGTAAAAATGAAGCAGAGAGGGACATATAAAACATGCTCATAACTAAATCATGACCCCTTTGTTCGTTTGTGGCTCAATAAGCCGAGGCAATAGAGCTAGGTTTTGGTTCTTGCAGCTAAATGTGTGGCATGGGTTTATCTTTTGGCTTTGCCTCAGGAAAAAAGACTTTAACAGCAAAATCTGTATAAAAACTCATACCTTTCAATTATCGCTACCCGAGACCAGCTCTGCAGCTGTGTGCCCAAGATCAGAACAAGGTTAATGCATTTAACATTTTTCTAAGACTGGTTTTTAAGAATAGCTGTAGGGAGGGGTCATGAGTTCTAGTCTTTGACAGGTAAATCTCCATATCGCAAGTGTCTACAAGGAAGAAGGTGATGCTCGGATGTGAAGGTGCAAATGTATTCTCAGAAGGTAGGCTGTCATGTCTTTTCTACAGCCTCCTTCATTTGTATCCTAGTAAGAAAGTATTGAGTGCTAATGAAGAATTAGAAAAACTTGTGCCTTTTATATACTAAAGATTTCTAAAACTGAAGTTAGAATAAATACATTTTATGTTATTTTAATGACCAAACTTCTCACTTAAAGAACTTAAAACGCTATTATGCGGATAATAGTAAAATACTATACATTCATGTTTTTCCAAAGCTTAAAATATGTTTGTTTACTCACAGCCTTTGGCAATATGCATAAAACATGCACTGTTCACAACATATACACATTTTTCACATATTCTTCTTAAATAAATAATGTAACTTTTGCTGAGATGATAAAGTCTTATAAAAGAAAATTAAAGCAACATGGTAAAGTTGCTTTTGGCAAGACGTTGACGATCTCATATAAGATAGCTACATCATGACATGCAACCTGTTGTTTTACTGCATAGCTCCTGCATGCTGTGAGGTAGAAATGCTGAGTGAGAACATTGTAAATGTTGCTTTCACTTCCTCCAAAGAGGACATGAAATAAGAGTCATACTTAAGTCTTACGAACGCGTGGCTTGCACAGAGCCCAGAGTGTTTCTATCTAACCATCTCTGGGCCTAGTCATGGTAGTTACTAGCCTCTGTACAACATAATCTTCTGTAAGCACGGTCCTCAAAGGCTTTAGCTTCCAACTTCCATCTGCTAACCTAGTCCTAGTACGTATTCAGCTTCCTAGACTTATTGCTGAATCACATCACCTTTTCTAGTTCTTCGTGAACTCTGACCGGCAGGTTCAGTTCAGCTTCTCGTGCTCAAAATTCCTTTCCAAGCTGATTTATATGAACTGGGCTCCTCTTAGATTTTCACTAAATTGCTCTGCTTGGAAAAACTGCCTCTAAACTCCATGAACTCTACTGCACCCCACTGAACTGCAGCACAGGACAACGAACTGTACTGTACTTCTGAACTCTACTGTATGTCTCCACAAACTCTCTTGTACTATCTCCTGGAACTCTCTGTGCTGTTCTTAAATAGCTTCTCATTCCTGTCTTTGTCATAATAATTGGGACTATCCTATCTCTGACTCATTCTGTCAAGTCTTTCTGTGATTCATCAATTAGTCCCCCTCTCAATTAGATGTAATTGCTTGCGATTAAAGGTGTGTACTAAATTCCAGCCAGAGTCATTAAAGTTGCTTTGTGTCTATGTTACAGAAAGAAGGATTACGGGTGTGTATTCCAACCAGAGGTATTAACGGTGTTTAATAAGTTTGTGTCTGTATTCCAGCTGGATCGCACTGTCCTAGTTCTTTGCATGTGATTCCTTTCCAGAGCGTCCATGTTGCTCGATTAAAATTCCTCTACAAAAAAAAAAAAAAAAATGACAAAACCTTATTATCCGTGCTTCACTACCAAAAAGATCTTTATGTTTTACCAATGACTTCCTGTATTCCAAACTGAGAATTATATAAATACTGAGCATTTAGAGACTGTTCACTGTCAAGGAGTGAAAGGCCTTAAATAGTAAAAATTAATGACAACTATAGTAGTAGCAAAATATATTTGATATGTAGGTTCCAAAGACCTGAATGATACATCAGCCTGGACATTTATCCTCATTAATTTTGTAATATAGAAAATAGTTCATGTAGGCAATTTATAATAGCAAGATCATTACAAATGTTAGCTCCTGAAGGGTTTTAAGGGATGAAATGGGCACCATAACATAATCAGATCCATGAGTTTCTGAACTTTAAGTAATTTCATTCTGTAGCATATGTTAAGAGGTTAAAAACTTGTGAATATTTACACACTAGAAAGGTTATTATAAATTTATGTATAGAAATGAGATAGTGCATGAGTGAAATAGGTGTGTATAGGAACATTTTTATTACTGTATGTGAAAGTATGAGTGTGTGAGAGAGGTGTCTGTGCATGAGTGCATTGTGTGTGTATATGTGTGTGTGTGTGTGTGTGTGTGTGTGTGTGTGTGTGTCTATGGGTGGCCTTCAGCGTGTGTTTGTGTAAGTATTTATTGACACTGAGCTTCAAATCAAACATGACATGTTTTTATTGAACAAACTACTTCGAATGTGGTTCATATTTTTCTGCTTTGCTTAGCAAATAAACTCATAATAACATGACGTAAAAGAATGTAGGGTGAAAATTATAAAATTCTTTACAATGAAATATCTGCATTTGAAACCTGACATGAAAAAGATAGATGAAGAATATCAATATGAAGAGATGGAGAGAGTTACTGACACATCCACCTGATTTAATGGTGTTTTCCACAGTATTAAAGTGGTAAAAGGTGGCACACTGGGTCAATTGGTTGCTACTCAACAACAAATAAATTATCTAGCTGATTTTTCCTCTAAATTGACTGAAAAGATGAGTTGTTTTGGCAACAAGTAAACACATCCAGATAAACATTTAACCTTCTCTGACCTCCATTATCTATTTGTATTCATAACAAAATGCAGATTGAGAACTCATTATAGTAGTGACAGCCTCATTCGTAATTAAAAAACATGGGATCTATTGCTAAAGTAGGGATATGGCAAAGGGCAAAGAAAAGCCTAGCCTTTCCCATACATTATCCCAGGGACTTTCACTGTGAAAGCCATTCAGTTGTGTCAAACAGATATATTGACCTATGACTGACCAGTTAATCCAACAGTGACAGAAAATTTTAAGAGCTGTCAATTAGTCATTGGAGTGCAATAGTCAAAAGGTGGAAAACAGAGTGCTAGAAAGTATTTGGCTAGAATACATGTTTATGTGACAGCATAAACATCAGCACTTTTTGAAATGGGCGATTTATACTATTCAAATACGACTAAATTAAATACAGAACATATGTTTAATTTTTCTTTTTTTTTGATTTTGCCTATTTAAACATGGAACCATAATGAAACTTTGCCACTCTCCCTGAAACATTAGCAAACATTTATTGCTTTTGAACATAAATCTTGTGATTGGTGAGTATTATTTCAATACTGAGCACTGGAGTCTTCAGATCTCTAGTGAAGTCTTGTGTTGGGGTAAACTTCATATCATGCAACCAAATTAGGAACGAAAGAAATATAACTTTTTCATTTTACATTGACAACCACAGTGGGATATAAATATTGAACATCAATCAAAAACAACAAAAACAAAAACGAAAACAAAAAAAAATAACCGCTAGGGTATTAAGTCTCTCTACCATGTAGTCATTGGCTAGCAGATGCTGAAATACCATTTAACAATAAATGAATCAATCAGTGAGGGATACTGATATTTCTACAATGCTAATTAATATGTTAAGTTTTCTAGTCTTATAATTTGCATCATCTTAAAACATTTACACCTTAGACGTTGAAATTAAATTCCATCCTCATTAAACTCCCGTTTTAAGTTCATCTTTGTGCGGCTTGGACTCCTGGTCCTGTGTGGACACTGTCTTATTTCCTTATCTTCATATGCTTCTCATTTTCCCCCATTGAATGATAATTCTGGGATCCAGATGCCAAACTGCAGAAACTTCTTCCAGGAGCAACATATGGTTCCTTGGCAAGCTTTTCGAGCATCTGCACAAAGAGCTCCTGGTTTCCTCTGGGTGGGTAATACTTCTGTAAGAGGCTATTTGTGCAGTCCTTTCCTCACAGACACCATTTCTCTTGACAAACCTTTAGTTCTAGGCAAATTTTGCAAAAAAAAAAAAAATTTGTTTTTGGTCCATTTGAGAATCAGTGATATACATAAGCGTGCTTTACAACCAGGCAGCTATCTAAATATCCTCACGCTTTGACCAGGGGGTGGAGCTGGCACTGCTACAAAATGGTTTACACATAATAAGGGTTTCTTCAGTTACTTTGAAAACCAGCCTTTCGTTACTAGTAAAATCAGAAGATGATCTGCAGTGTGGTAGCTGATTGAAATGATTACTGGGTCAAGGGAAAAAAAAATGGTTTTGAGACAGAAGCTGTACAAAGTATTGAAGCATACCTTTGATCAGCGTTCAGGCTGTTAGAAGTGAGACGTGGGATGTGAATATTTTCCGAAGCAACTTTTTCTTCCCCCAAAAGTTTTGTCTCTCACAACTATGTCATGGATCCCCTCAGGTTGCGTACGCCACTGGAATCTGCCGCTCTGTCCTGCGGGAAGCTTTTTTGTTGGCCAGCATTTTATCTATGGACTGCAAACAATTGCTTTTGCCTAAATGAGAAAATGTTGCACACTGACAAATTTATCAGGTAACTTATAACAGAAAGGTACTTTTATGGCTTTTCATAATTATCACATTATGCTGAATTTTAGGGAATTTTATCAAGAGAAAGTAAATGCATTTGTGAAAGGATGTAGCCTTCAATAAGGCTTACAATTCATGCTGATAACAAAATGATAACAAAATCATAGAAAATATGCCTTAATGTCAAAACCCTCATATTATGATTCTCTCTCTCTCTCTCTCTCTCTCTCTCTCTCTCTCTCTCTCTCTCTGTCTCTATCTCTCTCTCTGTCTCTTTCTCTAAGTAAGACATTAACTTTACTGGTCATGTTGTTAAAACAATTGGTATATTTTAGAAAGTCTATTTTTTATTACATGCAACCTCTTTATGGTATCATGCCCCTCATTTTATGATAATATTTTAATCATTTTTTCAAAAAGTAAAATACATGTATAACAGGGAATGCTATACTGAAAGATGCCAGACACCCTTCTGTTGACTACTTTTCAATTATAATGATCATTTATTACAGTGAATGTTCTTTTTCTCTGCTCAGATGATAGGATGAAATGAGAGCCATAACCAAGCTTTACTAATAAATGGCTTGGGCTGAGCCCAGAGGATTTCTGTCTCACCATCCTTAGGCATAGGTCGAAAAGCTTTTAGACTCTTTACAATCTAACTTCTACAAGCCTGGGTTTTGAAGCCTTCAGATTCTAGCCTTTGTCCGCCAACCCCAAGCTTAGTCTGTTTTCAGATAAGCAAGATCATCCTTTTCAGTTCTTTCTGAACTTTGAATGACAGCTGGTACTCAGTTGTTCTGGCTGAAAATTCCTTCCAATGCTGACTAATTCAAATTGGTTTCCCTCTGCTTCTCACTGAACTGCTTTTCTTGGAAATACTGCCTCTGAACTCCACAAACTGAATTCCACTGAACTTCCTGCGTAGAGCTCAATCGACCTATACAAAATGCTACTGACTGCAAGAACTCTACTGTATTCCTGTCCCGTAAACTCTTTCTCTCTATTTCCTCTGCACTGCACTGAAGCAGCTTCTCTTTCCTGTCTGTTTGCAATAATGGTTAGAATATGGTTTCTGAATCGGGAAAGATGTTAGTTCAAGCCACATTAGAACAAAGTTCACAGTCAGAATGGTACAGATTAACAGGAATATTTCCCTTTGCAAACATTTTCCCACTTCTCTCTCTATTTAGATGATTTTTCATAACACTTCAAAGTAATCATTGAAACATATAAAATAACATAACAAGTGAATCTTAATTGAATATAATATCTCTATATTTATAAATTGGTAAATACGTCAGTGTACTTTCAAATTAGAACTTTTATGGTATACTTTTGACTGGTACATTGTAGTCCCAAGAAATATTAAGGAATCTAAAATAATACAATAGTGAACTTAATTTGTCTTAAATATTAATTTTGTTTACTATATATCCAAAATTTCAAAATAAAGCTAAATATATAATTAATAATTTGGTTAGAACATGGCATACATTTATACATGAAAATTATGAAATTACTTTCCACAATAGTTGATAAACTGTAAAGCATGCCATTAAAATGCTCGAGGCATTAATCCTGTGGAGTATAACTCAGCCACAGAATTTTCAAAGCACTCAGGTTTAAAGGGAAATCCCTTGCTTACTGGATGACCTGGACTATAGATAAAGGATTGTGTGGACTATTTTAACAAAGCATTTCTCTGATAGTGATATGGACTTATTCAGATACAGTGATTTCCAAGCATTCCATTCTACCTGAATCAGGAAAAAGTACAGTGGAATGTAAATAATGTATACTGTATTTAGAAAAACAACGTAAATACTTTATAGACTGTTCAGTAAATAATGTATATACTTAGAAAAACAATATCAATATTTCATGGACTACTGGGCCACTGTTAAGGTTCAGATTAAACTACAGGGTTTAGAAAACCCTGTGTTTATCAAAACTCAATTTCTTCTACCCAATAGACTTCTGCAAGGTCCTGGATAAATTGCCACATATAAACTATGCATTCATGGTGCAGTCACTGTATTAACTGTACATTATGTTTTCCAGTAACTGTACACTGAAATTCTATCTTCTTCAAAGTTCAAGTGATTTTTTTTTCTTTCAAAGTGTACAAAAAAACTTCTTGTCAATCCCTTGCCAAGACTGTCAATCACATTATGAATTTGTATTATATTCTTGATCCATTAGGATTACAAATGCATCGTGTGCTTCTGATAATAATGTTTATTGTTCACAACCTTGGGTTCCATTAGAGAAATTACTTTTATTCTTTTCCCCCTTTTAAATTCATATTACTTTTTATATTTTTGTAGAAAATAGTATTTTTTCCACACAATATATTGTGATTACAGTTTCCTTCCCCCTTCATCCTCCCGCCCCTCTCATCAGGATCAGCATTATTTCTTGTTACGAAACAAATTGTCACCTCTCTTTATTTATCTCTGTAGGTTACCTAAGAATTTTTTTTACATAAACATATATAGGTATAAGGTTTTTTTTTTATTTTGTTTCTTTTACTCACAGCTGAAAAAGTGCTCCTTTTACTTCTTTAGTACTTTGGCATATCACTGCAGTCACATGTTTAATATTCAATATCCATTGTTAAAATCTCATAAAGTGCCAGTAAGTGCTCATATGTTCTAATTAATAGGCATAGTGTGAAGGCCATAACCAGCTTCACAGAGGAGAACAATGAGAGTACAGATCACAGCTGCAATCCACCAGAGGTTGGATGTGAACATTCCCTCCTCAACTGCTGAGTATTTCAAGCAGGCGGAGCAGCTGGCGAGCGAACAGAATCCACGATGCAGGAACAGTTTGTGGGAGCCATGAAAAAACTGTAGATGTCAAATGCATATCAAACAGTATTCTACACCAACTGTTTAACATTGGTTTTTTTTTTTCCAAAAGATATGGAATGCTAAAATGAGAATTTTGTGCTATGCTAACATAGTAGTTAGAGGAACAAAAGAATAATTTACAGGGATATTTGACCCCATCCAAAAGCCCTAAGGTGTCTGAGATGATGTGGGAAAGGTGTGAGTGAAGATAATGTATGGTTGCTTTTGTGGTCATGTTAAATCATGTTGATACAGCTGCACTGAAATGTAGACCTCTTGTTTATGATATGGCCATGAGCACACACATACCCGACAGAAGATGGAAACAAGGGGGATGTAGAGATGTGTCATCTGGGTCGTTCAAAGGCTAACCTTAGTCAATTTATACAGCATAAAATGTAATCAAAGTAAATATCATATCCCTAGTCATATAATCTCTAGGCTTGCAGATTTAACAAACTTACAATTGAATTCCTGATATGTAAAAACTTTAAATGACAAGTAAAACTGGATCCAGAAACATGAGGCTATGTTGAAAGGAATCACTTCATGAGTTACAATGGGGAGAAGCCAAGGGGCACTGCGAGTAAGATTATGAATGGTATTACAAGAAATTAAGGAAATGAAAGGAAAGCACAAGTAGAAAGAAAGATTAGAGGAGGCAAAGGGTCACATCAGATTACAACCGAGCCTTCATTTTTATGCACCTCTTGTTACTGACTAGAAGTACAATGTTCTGAAATTGCTTTCTCTGACTTTCAAGCTGTCATACACTTTGAGATGCTGTAAATGCTAAAGTTTAATCCTGGGTTTCTCTCATGCTAGAATTCTTCTTCTAATTGAAGTGACTCGGTGACAGATCAAGCTAGAGACGAAGCTAGGAATAAGCATTGTTCTGCAATCTTAAGTGTATTGTCTGTGTGCTTTAACTTTAGAATAGTGCATTTAGTTTTCTTCAAGATAAGATAATAGTTTCCACTGTGTTATAAAATTGGGAGATCACCTTGACAATGTGTGCATGTGTACGTAGATCTATGTCCGTAAGTATTTCTGAAGATTCCTGTGATGTTAAGCCTCTTTATCTTGCAAAGAATTGTGAGCCACAAGGACTGACTACTTAAATAAAGTAAATATGTGTAAAAAAATATTAGTCCTGCTCAGGACTGAAGCTGCTGACACCTGCCAAAAAGTTGATTTGATAAAATTATAAAGAAGAAGGCAATGAATAAGCAGTAGAAGGAAGTTACAAAAACAAAACAAAACAAAACAAAAAAAAAAACCACAGGAGAATGGAATATTTGACTTAAGGACTTCAGAACTGCAGTAGGAAAAGTAAGGCTCCTTGGTTCTATTAACATCTATTAACATCTATTAAGCTCCTTGGTTCCTAAGTACAACATAAACTAATGAAAATAGTTCAAAATCTTTTAAATATATACAAAGTCTAGTAGCTCATTTTCAAATTACTTTTCTCTAAATATTGGATGCAATAAAAAAATCCTCGAAGTTAGAAAGGGTTATTAATGACTTGAGGTGTTTCTTAACCCAGAAAAACGATAATTTCACATTTTAAGCAGTTTTTTTTTATCTGCAAACCTAAGTAGAAAAACACTTATTTTCTCTTTCTTTAATGCCCAGTTCACAATCGAGTTCTTAAGCCAGGAATGAAGCAAACAGAAGCAGCCAATTGTAGTGCTTATTTCTAAAATAATTTATTGTATTTCAATTAAGAAAGTTGAGAAAATGAAAATATTTCTGTTCCCATTTTCAGTGCCTCAACAGCAGTGAGAGAGTAGAATAGTCACGCTTGCAGCACATGCCTCCCCTGAGTACATCCCCTGAGACTCACTGACTGATTTAGGTGCTTGATTTCTTTTTTCCCCAAGTGTTTAGATTCGCCCAATCAAACCAAATAGATGACATGTAAGCCAGAAGGGAAAAAACATATATTTATGTAGAACACGCATATTGCTTTATGTACACTCAAATGTGTCATAGTATTACCTAGATCTTCATACTATAGATTATGAAATGTCTCTGGATCGATTATTAGCATTTGAAATTATTGGAATGCAAGACATTTAAAAAGATGCTCATGGATGCGAGTTAATAACATTTTTTTTCATTTTTTTTTTCTCTTCTATCATGTCTTATGAACTCAGAAGAAGTGTGCCCATCTTCTGGCAGCAGCTTCTACTTAGGCAAGTCGGTTGTTTGCAACAGATTCTCCACACAAGAAGGAGGACAGCACTAGAGTCTCACATTCAGAATGTGCTTTTATTCAAGACTCTAAGCTCTCTTTCTCTTTTCCTTCTTTCTATCTCCCTCTCTCTCTCCCCTCTTTCCTCCCTCTTCCCTTCCTCTCTCACCTCACTCTTTCCTTCCCCCTCTCTTTCACTCTTCTTTCTTTCTTTTTGATTTCTTTTTTTTAAAAGATTTTATTTATTATTATATATACAGCATTCTGCCTGCATGAACACCTACAGGTCAGAAGAGGGCATTAGACCACATTATAGATGGTTCTGAGCCACCATGTGTTTGCTAGGAATTGAACTCAAGACCTCTGGAAGAACAGTCAGTGTCCTTAACCCCTGGTCTATCTCTCCAGACCCTTGATTTCTTTTTGGTATATGCATGTATATACCAAATGCCAGATATCAAGATCAGAATTTACTCTCCAGGCATCACCTTCCCTGGTTTTTGAGACATAGCCTCATTTGCATGACATTCACAGGGTAGGCTAATATGGCAGAGCAGAGTGACCTGATTACATGGATCAAATTTGCATTGTGATGTTAGTCTGGCAAGCATTTATCAACTGAGTCAAACCTCCAATCAAGACTGTTTTCTAGGTGGTTTTGAACAATGCTTTCTATGTGCTAAGTGTTTTGGAGCTGTTTGATTAATTGTGACTAATTTTTTGGAATATGGAGAAGAAGAAGTCCTATAATTCCTAATGCTGGAGAAAGGTCTATACTACAGCTACAATATAAGCTGAGCTGTACAATTCAGCTGTACATGTGTTACCCTATAGCTAATGTGTGTACATGCATGTGTCATCCTCTCTATCTCTCCTCACACATGATGATCTCCCACAGCAGATGCTAATTTGATGACTTATAGCTATCCTTTAAATAATATTTTCTTTTCTGGATGGCATTTCGTTAATAGATGTAAGTTCTTGTTAATTTAATCTTGATAAATCTATTATCTATCACCATTCTCCTTTTTTTTTCAGCATCTTGTAAGAATTCTCTAAGTATGACATTTTACATGTTATTATAGAGAATATGTTACAAAAATCTAATTTGAAAATCAGTTTTGAATGCAAAATCTTGTTATACATCTCTGTTTATTGTGTGAGAAAACAAAAATATTTTGTTCAGATTTTGTAGAGGAAACCAAAGCATTCTGCCTACCATCAGGCAGCCAACAAACGAAAGAGATACGGAACAGATTTCATTACTGCACTTCATTGCCTCCTAAGTCCACTTTGGGACCAAGAAGATCAGTCAAGGACTCCATAATAAGAAGTTAAGGACAAAGGGGGAATAGAACCATCACTGAAAGAGAAAACTGTGAAATTATATCCTTCAACAGCACACATACGGGAAATGAGGAGGAGTCATGTTCATCAGTACAGTGCACTCAGTGGCATTCCTGGAACAGGGTATAAGGGGTATGTATTTATAAATTACAGTTCTCAAGTCACCAAGACAACAGTGATTTTTTTCTTTTTTTTCTTTAATTTTAATTCATGTGAGTTGGTGTGGGAGTGTCAGATCTTGGAGTTATAGACAGTTGTGGGCCACCATGTAGGTGCTGGGAATTGAAACCGGGTCCTTTGGAAGAGCAGGCAGTGCTCTTAATCACTGAGCCATCTCTCCAGCCAAGAACTTTTTCTTTTATATTTAATATTCTATATGTATGTGTGGGGGTCTGTGTACATAAGAGGGGGTGATGGCAGGGATGGTGGCCCAGGACCCCCTGGCATTAGTCCTAAGGGTGATTTTGAAGCTCCAATATAAGAGAAATGGTCTCTCTCAGCTGCTGAACCACCTCTCATGTGTAAGAAAAGGTAATTTTGTAAGGGAAACATACTGAAATGCATAACACTTTGTAAACATGCAGCCATCTACGTAGTCAGTTACTTGTGTCTCTCATATCACCATCCAATCCTTCTGTGAGAACACCTTAATATGTATACATAATGTACATATTGGGTTATTTGTTATTTTGATACACTTGATGGAGAAGACAACGACATCAATTTTTAGCAACATCCTCAGAGCATATAAATAACACTTTAATGCCCAAGAGTTTGAAGCCATGACAAGGCATTCCTAACAGTTTACTAATTGAATACATACTTTCAACATTTTTTAAATTATCATTGATATTGAAAAACTTAGCATCAATTGTTTGCTTTTCAGTACTGTAGCACAGATAATGAATCACCAGTCCTTCAATAATAAATATATGCTCTATATCATGAAAATGAAACATTTTATAGAATGGAAAAAATCTGCTAAAAGTTATAGGTGCCTTGCTTTATAGGTTAATCACAGCTTTGGTTTTGGAGAAAGAGAAAGTGAAAAAATCAGAAAAGGCCATGTTTGATGTTTTTTCATGAAAGTACAGCGTGTGGTGTATGAACATGCATGAATTCGTTTTAAAGCTTTTGGCTTTACTCATGAGAAATAAAGGATTTGGTTACAGGGAAGGATTGTTCAGAGCCATTGCACTCAGTGGCATTACGTAAATGAACATTTTTATATATAAATTGGAGCTTGCCCCCAGAGCAGTACACACTATTGATTCACCATGAGCTGGAGAAGCAGTTAGGCCATCAGAGGTCTTGCTTCCCAAGTCCCTTTCATGTAATGAAATTTAGAGGGAGAAAGTCAAGAATCCAGAGAGAGATGTGTGGGTATCATGGCCAAAGGGGAAAAGACTTGGTTCAAACTGCATGTTAATTCCTGCTGAGTCGACTCTTGAAGTGGTAATAAGGCAGAGGCATGGCCGCTGGCCTTCACATTTGTGCCTCTCAATCTTGATGTTCCCACTCATCAAGGACGGTATTGAGCTCTGCACCAGCACTGTCCTCTCTAACTGAATTGAGACATTTATAGTCTCTGAGTATTAGCTGAGAAATGTCGAGCTGACTTTGGGCTAAACATTTTTTAAACATTTTAAAAATATTTTTAAAAGTTATTTCTCAGAACGTTATTTATTTTTTTAACATAATTATCCTGAAGCCTCAAGTACCCAAATTATATTTCTTGCCACAAGGAAATAAAAAAAAAAAGGAAAGCATTGTCCTTTTCAAAAGTCTATGTTTGAATTTTAGAGTAATGCTTTTAGAGCAAAAGCCATAGAAAGCTAAGGCTTCTAGGGCACAAAAGAAGTGGGGACACAAACCAAATCATCCAGTTGCTCTCATTTTGAATAAGAACTTGATTCATCTTTTACCATATGAATTCTTATACCTCTTAGAAAACAGCATGAAATATACAATGATCTTCAGGGTTTTTTTTTTAGCATAAATTTTATATAGTATTTTGATGGAGCCAAGCAGACAGTTAAGAATTCATTAATGAGAGCATCAGGAATTACAACACGGATTTCTAATGTAGGTATTCCACATTAAAACTCAAGTGGCAAATCAGAGAAAGATATATGTATATTGTTCCTTAATTCCTACATAATTGTTTATTGGGCTAATCAAGGTTAGATTCCAGGACTTATGATTTTTGGAGCATTGCAGCTTTCCAGTCTTCTTACTTTGTTTCCTTCACTGTGAGGAAGCCATTCTGAGTGCATATGAAACTGCAAGGGAGCGTGAACACTGTTCAACAGAACACAAGCTCTCATTTCTGCTGTTTCTTACTAATAGGTCTCTGGCATATATCTGCCTCTGGGTGATACATGTGCGTCAGGATTTTGCTCTTACATCACTTTACCATCTATCGATATATGCAGTCACTTTGCAAATTTGAAATGCATTATAAGACTACGATAATATTGTATGAAATGCCCAAAAACATTTTAGCCCTGGTATTAGAGCAATAGGTCTTCTTTCACTACAAATTTTATTTTAGTTCACCAGATGATTATGTACACAAAAAGAGGATGTACAGATCCTCATTTTTTTGAAAAAAAAATATCAATATATAACTTACAGACCTATATTAACTTTTTGGTTCATTCCTTTCTTAGGAAATGTTTTTGGAGAGGTGGTGGAAAAGCAACTCTATAGAAAGTGGCTAAAGAACAAAATCATAAATCCTCTAAATCCAACATTTCTTCACCTGGGACGGTGCTGAAGGGAAATGGTTTTATAAAGTTTAGAAGGCAGGCAATCAGTGAGAGCCTTCAGTGTCCAAAGATGAACTTGAAAGGTGATGCTTGACTTCCAGGCTCCCTCCAGTGCTACAGCCCCAAGAAATTCTTTGCGTAGTCTATAAAACATGCAAAGTGTATAAATGAAAGAACTCATACCCTACGGTTATCCCAGTGCTTAAAAAAACAAATCATAGGAAGCAATAGTCTTTGGGGAATGGGTCAAACACAGAGAAAAAAGATGAAAGAATTGATAAAAACAAAGAAGTAGAAATAAAGAAAACCAGGGCAAGATTAATCTAAAGGGAAAGAACTAAGTAGTTCAATGACAGCAGTGGTTAAACTATGAAGCAAAAAACACCTTAACAAGTTTTTTCTAAATTTCTAAACACAGGAGAAGCTTGAGAAAGAAGTAGTGTCTTCTGAAAATATACAGTTTTTCACAGTTGCGGTTCCTTTGTTAGTTTTATTTTTAAGTGTAACAACATAGTTGAAAATACGCTCCATTTTATTTTAGCATCTGTAAAATACTAGTTTATAGTCTATCGAAAAGACTCAAGTACTGAGTGTATATACATCCTAAACAATATGTCCAGATTATTGTAGTTTCAAATAAATTAGAAATCACTTGATGCAATTCTTTAATTATTCAAATGAGGAAGCAGAATCAGGAAAACTTGAAGATTTTGTACTAGTACTCATGTGTTTGTAGTGGAAGACATGAGAAGAATAAAGCACCACAATTCCCCCCATATATGTGTGTGTGTGTGTGTGTGTGTGTGTGTGTGTGTGTGTGTAGATAGATAGATAGATAGATAGATAGATAGATAGATAAATAGATAGATAGATAGATACACACATGCATAAATGAATATTCTTATTCTCAAAAATACACATAGCAAAAATTTAATACAATAAAGATGTTACTCTTAATTCAATATTTACAGAATTTTTCTCTCTCTGGTTTATTTCTGTCTTCAAGAAAGATGAAAAATAAAACAATGACATGAAATGGATGATAAGTTTTGAACATTATTATCATCAAGCATAAATCATTCAAATCCATGAAAAAGACGCATATATTTGAAGAAAGATGTGGAAGCATCTATGGTGAAAGGGGTCTCCAAACACTAAACCAACACTGTGTATTTTGTAAATGCTGATTCATGGTGACTAATGTGTTAAAAAGTTAAGCTAAAGAAAGTGGAGCATCGAAAATCAAGGTAAAAGAAACAATATGAAATAAATAATCACATATATTTAATTTATGAGGTATAATATATATATGAGAGACAATCACTCTTCTAAATGTTTTGTAAATGATTTAAATTAACAAGTACTATTGAAATATAAGGTAAAATATGTGTAAAATTAAATGAAAAATTAAAATTTCAAGTGTAGTAAAAGTTACTTGATATACAGACATTGGTAGTACATAAAACATCTTGATATTATTTCTTTATATAATACATATATGATTAGAAAGAAACTCATGTGTGACCTGAGGATTCAGTGAAGCAAAGTTATGCATAGGCTTTAAGATCCTTCAGCATCATGTCATTGTCTCAATCCCAATTTGTACTTCTTAATGACCCAAATGATAAAGCAGGTCTGTCCTTCAATAATGACTTTGCATCCTAACACAAAGTAGTCACTGAAAATAAAAGGTAAATTCTTTTCCATGCTTAAAAGGAAGCTCCAAGTCTAGTTTACAGCTAATAAAAATCACTATTTTTTATAAGTTAATTTCACTTTTAATATTTTATGGGGAGCTGTTTTTGTATCTCTACTTATGTGTGCACTTATGTACAGATTCCCATGAAGGCCAGAAGATCTTTTTAGACATGCAGTCCAGGTGCGGAGGACCGAGGGACTAAACCCAGGTCTGCTGCAAGTGCCAACTAAATAAAATTTTAGTGCTTACAATTAAAGCTTTAGCAAACACATAACCGTGTGTAAATGATGCACATGGCATAACTGGGTTTGTCATAACTCTTCTCAGCCTTTCCTCCAACTGTCATCTCCTCCGTCAGGTAAACACCAAATTCTTCTGTCTCTATAGTTTTTTCTTTTACAGAAAGTCAAAAAATGCTGTTTTAATTACTATTGTTTTATAGTACAGTTTGAGATCAGATATGGAGACTCCTCCGGAGCACCTTTGATTGTACAAGATTGTTTTAGCTATTCTGGGTTTTTTGTTTTTCCATATGAAGTTCAGAATTGAACTTTCAATGTCTTTAAAAAATTGTGCATGTATTTTGATAGGGATTGCATTGAATCTGTAGATTGCTTTTGGTAGGATGGCCATTTTTATTATGTTAATTTTCCCGATCCATGAGCAAGGAAGATCATTCCATCTTCTCATGTCATCTTCAATCTCTTTCTTTAGAGTTTTGAAATTTCTTTCAAACAAGTCCTTCACTTGCTTAGTTAGAGTAACTCCTAAGTACTTTATATTGCTTGTGGCTAATGTGAAGGTTGTAGTTTTTCTAATTTCTTCCTCTGCAAGCTTGTCATTTGTGTATAGGAAGGCTACAGACTTTTTTGAGTTAATTTTGTATCCAGCCAATTTGCTGAAGGTGTTTATCAGCTGTAGGAGTTCTCTGGTGGAATTTTGAGGGTCACTTATGTAGACTATCATATCATCTGCAAATAGGGATAATTTGATTTCCTCCTTTCTCATTTGAATACCCTTGATCCTTACATTAATAAACTCCTCCAAGTATCCATACCTGATCTCAAACTGTACTATAAAGCAATAGTAATTAAAATAGCATGGTACTGGCACAGCAACAGGCTGGTTGATCAGTGGAATTGAATCGAAGACCCAGATATGAATCCACACACATATGGTCACTTGATTTTCGACAAAGAAGCCAAATCCATTCGATGGAAAAAGGATAGCATCTTCAACAAATGGTGCTGGTCTAACTGGATGTCTATGTGTAAAAAAATGCAACTGGACCCATATTTGTAACCTTATACAAAACTCAAATCCAAGTGGATTAGAGACCTCAACATAAAACCAGAGACACTAAGTCACTTAGAAGAAAAAGTTGGGAAGAGCCTGGAACATATTGGCACAGGAGACAACTTCCTGAACAGAACACCAACAGCCCAGACATTAATGTCAACAATTAATAAATGGGACCTCATGAGTCTGAGAAGCTTCTGTAAGGCAGGAGACACTGTCAAGAGAACAAAGCGACAGCCTACAGACTGGGAAAAGATCTTCACCACCCCTACATCTGACAAAGGTCTAATATCCAAAATATATAAAGAACTCAAGAAATTAAACAACACCAAACAAAATAACCCAATTGAGAAATGGGGCTTGGAACTAAACAGAGAATTCTCAACAGAGGAATATCAAATGGCTGAGAAACACTTAAAGAAATGCTCAACCTCCTTATTCATCAGGGAAATGCAAATCAAAACAACGCTGAGATTCCATCTTACACCCATCAGAATGGCTAAGATCAAAAATTCAAGTGACACCACATGCTGGCGAGGATGTGGGGAGAGAGGAACACTCCTTCATTGCTGGTGGGAATGCAAACTAGCACAACCACTTTGGAAATCTATCTGGTGCTATCTCAGAAAAATGGGAATAGGGCTTCCTCAAGGCCCAGCTATTCCACTCCTTGGAATATACCCAGAAGATGCTCCAGCACACAACAAGAAAATTTGCTCAACCATGTTCATAGCAGCCTTATTCATAATAGCCAGAACATGGAAACAGCCTAAGTGTCCCTCAATAGAAGAATGGATAAAGAAACTGTGGTACATATACACTATGGAATACTATTCAGCTATTAAAAACAAGGAATTCCCGAAATTTGTGAATAAATGGATTGAGCTAGAAATGATCATAATGAGTGAGTTAACCCAGAAGCAGAAAGACTCAAATGGTATATACTCACTTATATCTGCATATTAGCCCAAGGGGCATGTCCCAGGAAACCCTTCACTTACCAGGAAACTGAGACAGAGGGGAGGACATTCTAGTGGGACTCTAGATGAGAGAATCATGGGAGAATGGCAAAGTAGAAGGATCCAGAGGGTTCTAGAAGCCTATAAGTAGAACATTATGATAGGCAGATTTGGGCCCAGGGGTCCCGCTCAAACTAAGGCACCAGCCAAGGAAAATACAGGAGGTAAACCTTAAACCCCTACCCAGATTTAGACAATGGACAGAACCCTCTCCACAGTAGAGTGGAGAGTGGGATATGACTTTCTCACATACTCTGGTGCCTCACCTTTGACCATGTCCCCTGGAGGGAGAGACCTGGTGGCACTCAGGAAGGACAGCAGGTTACCAACAAGAGACTTGATACCCCATGAACATATACAGGTGGAGGTAATCCCCCTCAGGAACAGTCATAGGGGAGGGGAATAAGGGGAAATGGGAGGGAGGGAAGAATGGGAGGATACAAGGGATGGGATAACCATTGAGATGTAACAAGAATAAATTAATAAAGGAGAAAAAAATGTAAAAAAACAAAACAAAACTAATCTTATATATGTATTTCCTATTCCAAACTCTTTTGCATGAAAATTTATTAAAATCATCTAATTTGGAAAAAAAAAGAAAGTCAAAAAATGTATCTGTGTAGTATCTAGTCTTTTTTTTGTTTTTCTGATTGTGTTTATTTAGCCCATCACTCTGAAGATTCATCCATAAGGTTGTATTATTTGTTCATTATTTTCTATTATCATTGTAATGCAGCCTTGGGCTATATAAATATGGTGCAATTTACTGTCCGCTCACCCAATGACAGGTATTTCTCAGCTTGAAATAGTAAGAATGAAATGGTTATCAACTTTTATACGTAGACCTTTGTTTATGGTTTGACAATCTTGGAGGCTAAGAAAAAAAAGAAGATTAGGTAATACTGAATATGATTCAGGAAAGTACCTGGAAGGTGTCAAAATTGGCACCTTTGCTTCATTATGGAGCCGTATTCTTAACATGGTGGTTTAGAATATTCTTACTGACCATTGGCTAGATCTGGGTAGGGGTTTAAAGTTTTACGGCCTGTGTTGTCCTTGGCTGGTGCCTTAGTTTGAGCTGGACCCCTGGGCCCAATTCTGCCTATCATAATGTTCTACTTGTAGGGTTCTAGGACCCTCTGGATCCTTCTACTTTGCCATTCTCCCATGCTTCTCTCATCTAGAGTCCCACTAGGATGTCCTTCCCTCTGTCTCAGTTTCCTGGTAAGTGAAGGCTTTCATGGGACATGCCCCTTGGGCTAATACATTCTCCACAGTAGAGTGGAGAGTGGGATATGACTTTCTCACATACTCTGGTGCCTCACCTTTGACCATGTCCCCTGGAGGGGGAGACCTGGTGGCACTCAGAGGAAGGAGAGCAGGTTACCAAGAAGAGACTTGATACCCTATGAGCATATACAGAGGGAGGTAATCCCCCTCAGTCACAGTCATAGGGGAGGGGAGTAAGGGGAAAATGGGAGGGAGGGAAGAATGGGAGGATACAAGGGATGGGATAATCATTGAGATGTAACAAGAATAAATTAATAAAAAAAAGGGGAAAAAAGAATAATCCTACTGTCTCTGTACCTAAGCACTCAAAGGAATTCATCAAAAAACGAAGAAAGAAAATAACTTACCTGAGGAAAAGAGGGAACGTGTCTCTGCCAGCAATTTGATATCAGACCTCTGGACTCTATAATTGAGAAACAACAAATTGTTCATCCTTTGAACAATTCAGTTTGTGGGTCTTTGCTGTAAGAGACTGGCATATTACCAAACAACAAGATTAATATAAACAATTTAAAAGAAGCATTCTATAATCCCTGATCTGTTTATATGAGTGATCATAGTGGCTGTCACCACAGCTACGGTTTAACATTAATGATATTATAAGTAGGAAGCCAGGCTTCAGGGTATCAAATGAGAATAATATCCACTTAAAAGACAGGCAAGTATTTTGATTTTTGATCATCTTACTGGATTCCCATTAAGGTCTTTGGTTTTATATGTGCAAGTGTTTTCCAATTTTCTATGACATGAATTCTCATGTTTATCTGACATATGCAAATATGGTTCTCTCCTTCCAAGGTTATATGCCACTCATTGTGTCAAATGAAGTTAGAATTGAACTTTTATTGGAAATAAAATGTTGTACTAATGAAGAAAGAAATCAAGGATGTAATAAGAAAGATAATTTCATTAAACTCTTTACATTTCCTTTCCATCTAAAGGAAATAAAGTATGTTAGAATGGTGTGATGCTTATCTAATTCCTAAAAAAACAAAACAACAACAACAAAACAAACAAACAAAACAAAACAAAAGGTGAATATCAAAATGTTAGGGTAGAATCTGTATGATCACTCCCAAGTTTCTCTTGATAAAATAACTTCATTTTTTAAATATTTCACTCAGCAATCAGATTACATGAGAAGAACATACAGAGCGCTTATGCTAAATGTTCGATGACTACTTAATTTCACATCATATATCCTCAATTCCCTTCTGTTCAAGTGTGGAATCCCAAAAGATTAATCACCTTTAGGTTCCAGCTGTCAATAGCACAGTGTAAACATGCTACACCGTTACATGTGGGGAAAACATATTTTGATTAATTCTGCAGAATTATTTTTACTTGCAGATAAAACTGAACTGGTTTGCTAGCTGCCAAGAGTGTTAGCTCAGTCTGCAGCCTGTTATTCATGAATAACAGGAGAGGAGTATTCAGTAAGCTTAGTTGTCAACACCATCTTTCATTGCAACATCAGCTTTCCCTGGATTGGTCCTTATCCCAAACCCACACACACATCCCTCTTGAATCTGTTTGTTCAACTATTTGACATCACAGCAAATCAATTTCACTTTATATGTTGATTTACATTTTGTTTCTCTGGACATTAATTTCAGTTAAATATTTTTTTCTGTTCTCCTTAGCTTGAGCATCTATTTTTATTATGAAAAGAAAATACAACAATTAAAGGAGGAAGGTGAGAAAAACATGTGAAAAGTGTGCATTCAAATAAGCTAACCATATGCATGTTTTCAGTGACTAGTTAATATTTACAGTAATAAGGTGGATTTAAATTTGATTTTCTTGTAGCTATCTGTTTAATGATGGTCTACATACATATTCCACTATACAGATTAAATCTGAGATGACAAATTAGTATTGGTAGGATTATTAGGTCGGTTACTGCACACACACACACAGACACACACACAGACACACACACACACACACACACACACACACACACACACACACACACGGCAAGGATATAATAACACAAGCACCCACTGACATGAGATTTCTCTAACACCTGGACTCAAAGCTATAAGGAAGAGGTGGTAATGACAGCTTCATGATTAGTCCCTTTCTGGTCAATTTCAATCAGCTCCTTAATGTGACTTTAATGATGTTTTTTAGTGTTCATTTCTTTTTATTTTTTTTCAACATTAAACCAATAGCATTTCCCTTCAACTACTGTGATTTTTTCATTAGGATGATTATAATGGAGGATGACTCTCCCTGGAAATGCATGAGACACTCCGGTTATCCCTGCACCATTGTTACTATACACTAATTGCTCCAGTCTGTCATGTGAATGAGTATTTAAGGAGATTTTAATCCCTGAACCATCACATTCATTGTAATTCTGTAAGCTAAAGATCCTTATGACATTACACTGATAAAATTGCTAGAACTGCACACATGCCCAGATCTCTTACAATTTAAGCATAGTTAACACATTCGGATATACGTTTTAATTTATGAGTCAGTTGCTTCTAAGATAAATGGGTGTTCTCAGTTAAAAGTTTGAAGTAAACTTTCAAGTTGAAGTCAGGTGAATCATGGAAAAGAGAAGAGTGAATTATTTGGCTGATTTCCTGCTCTATTTTGCAAAACATGCTTCAATTAAAGCTCCCGGTATGGGTATGCAGTTATGAATAATGTCCAACCATCACACAGCTCCCTGCTCATTTGAGAAAGATGTCAAATGCACTGAACCCATCAAGAAAGGGATTTAGGTCATTAACTCAACCATAGATTTGAAGGCATTTCAAAAAGTGGGTCAGTTTGTCAGAGGTACAAACATGACGTGACAGAACGGTTTCTAGAACTGAAGCACAGTTACAAGCCACATCAAAAGCAATCAATGCGATTCATTATAAAAATCTGTTGTTTCCAGCAATGCAGGGAAGTTCAAAGTGATAAGTATGCTTGTCTCTATCTGTGGATGATAAAAAAAAAAAAAGGTTAGGAAGGTAAGATGGCAACATTATCAAAGACTTGTAAATATGTGACATACCGTGCTGGCATTTTAAAAATTTCCTTTTCAAGCCCATTACTTCTATCTCCATAGCAATGGATTTTACAAAGACAATATTAATTAGATGCAATATCTGTGAGGGAAACAGAACCTTTCTGTCTTTGAGAAGTTAGGCTTAAATCTGATAAATTGTAGTCAATGGTATGGGAACCATATTGTCAACTGAACATCCTGAATTTGATTTATATTCTCTCAAGGAAAGGTTATTTGAGTTAGTAGATTAGGAATTGTTTGAAGAAAGTAAGATGATGCTGTATTACAAAACCTAAGGGATGGTAGCATTACAAGCACGGAAATACCTGTTCAATAAAAGGGTGAGTATCAAAATGACAGAAAAATATTCAAATGGAATCACAACAAATTTCCAAATTTCCCCTTATAAGTTTTCCTTGTAAGTTCCAAGTTTCCCAATAAAAAGTTGACAATAGCCATCAATGACCTTCTCTAACATTTTGAGCTAAGAAGTTAATAACAATTGTCTAGTTTTTAAGATTCAACCTTAACCAAAGAAAAACTGTGGAGTGGTGAATATTTTGTTATGAGTGTGGACACATTAGAGAAGTTTTCTCAGAGTTGCATCAGATGTCACAGAAGGATAAAGATGGACAAGTCAGCTTGACTCTGAGTCATCTTCCATCAGTTTGCAGTGGTGGGACATAAGAGGTGTGGGCAAATGACAGGACACAGTTTGAGCTGTGGATCTTCTGAGGAGGAGGAACATTCTTGAACTTGGCACTCATGTCACTGCGGATTTCAACGCAAATGTCTGCAACACATCCGCACAGAGGATGTTGGCCCTGGATTTCTTCTTACTGGCCTCTGGCCACCTGGTATTCCAGGTTCAGGTTTGGCCTCAGCACACTTAGATATGTAGTTAAGACATCTCAAGAAAGAATACAGTTAAAGGTTTGGATGGCTCTGACTGACCCAGTTTTTGAACAGGCATTCCACAGACAAAGCTGTTATTTTGAATGGGGAGAAGCTTTTAACCAGTGACTGGTGGGACAGATGTTATGAGGACATATTTTTTAATGTTATAGTTATATCTGGTTCACTCTGAACTCTCTGCTTCATATTTCTTGGTCTGTGAACACTTCATCACAGCACAGTCTCATCTCCATTGGTGGAGGCACCTTTCCTGAAAAGTCTCTGAAACTGTAAGACACAACACGGTTGTCCTCCCTCAGACAGAGTCTGTCACCTATTTTGGGCTGAGAAATGAGAACAACTGATGTAAGTGTGCACATATGACATTTTGCCCAATATAACTATTATATGTTCTATATACAGTGTTGCTGCACCTGTCTAGTTTTGCACAGGATTTCACCATTTCTCCTTTCTTTGAATCTTGACTCGTGGCAACATCAACACTTCATTGTCAGAGTTGACAAGTTTAAAAGATCTCTGCATAATTGCTTATAGACTGCTTCACTCATTGCTTAAAGCTGTTTCTGAAAGAGCTTTTTTCATGAATTTCTGCAATGATGCTATTGTGGTATTTGCCTCTAATACCCTCTATGCTTTAAGATGATAAGTTCTGAGGGATAGTGGTCCTGAATGACCTATTTGTAGGAGGAGGAATAAAGAGGAAGACACTAAGGATAGCAGACTACCATGAAGAGACTTGATACCCTAGGAGTATATACAGGGAGAGGAGGCCCACCTCAGTCACAGTCATAGGGGAGGGGAGTAGGGGGAATGTGGGAGGGAGGGAGGAATGGGAGGATACAAGGGAGGGGATAACCATTGAGATGTAACACGAATAAATTAATAATAATATATATATGAAAGAAATTTCTGCTGAAATAGAGAAGGTTTGAGGAGCTAACACATGTTCTATGTTAATGGACTTAAAGTGAAATGTCTCTATCCTGAAAAAAAAAGAATTAAAAAACAGTGTCACCTAATCTCTGTAACTGGTTTCCATTTTTTTGCTTACCCTGTGCCTTAGTTCACTAAGATTCTAGGAACAATTGGTATAGCCTAGAATACATTAGCCTGAGTGTAGATAATTCGTAGAAAATATCCAAGTGTCTCTATTCTTAGAAGGTAGGTTGGAAATAGGAAAACCCACAACATTAAAGGCTTCAAGGGTTTGATTCTGGGATGAACATAAGACGTGACACCTGCCTCAGCAAGGACCAGTGTCAGTAAAGATGTATCAAGTCACATTCTAAAAGCAACCTTTAGAATAAATTGCATGTTATCTTCTCTCTAAATTTTGTAGGCACATTACTAAAATATGTTTTGTTACTCTCTCTGTTAGTGATATCCTGGAGTGAATAGCCCTGTCATTAAATATATAAAGTTAGAAAAATCATATTTGCTTATAAACCAGCTCCATTTTTGAAAAACCTAATGAGAGACTACAAAATTTCTCCTTTAAAAAATTCTACAGAATTGTCGTTGCTAAGGACTGAATGTTCCCCCAAAGGCCTATCATCCACAGGGGGTGCTATTGGGAGACACCATCTTTGAAAGATGGAACTGTGCAAATGCCCTGAGATCACTAGAGGTGTACCCTCAAACCTGATTATGAGATAACGGATTCCATGGTTTTTCTGCCTCATTTTACTTCCTGGCAAAGATGAGAGTACTCTGCATTTCTATGAGTCCTGCCACGGCGCTCTTCCATGCTTGTGCAATGCAGCAGTGTCCATCAAACGTGGAGAAAGTCCTCAGAATTCTTAATGAATATTAATGGATTTCTTATATATCTGTTTGTGTTGGTAAGAGTAAAAAGAAGACAATGAATAGAATTGTGTTGTTAAAAATAAATAACAGATGGTAGGAAAATGAGAGCAGTGCATCTGTTGGAAGATAATTTTTTTCTTTAAGAAAGGAGGGGATATAGTAAGTAGTGGCAAGGCATGCATAATACTCTAAGACATGGGAGAGGATTGGACAGTGAATATCTTCAAGAGAAAATGTATAAAATTATATATATCTTATATAATTGTATAAAATACTAATTTAAGTATTAATAAAAATTCTATAATATTAAAAATAGATAAGAGTAATTTGATATTTAAATTTTCGGTCTCCATTAACTTAACTACTCTTCTCCATCCAAACTTGTTTATGACTTGTTCCTTCCATATTTTTATAATATATGTGCATATTCCTCATGATTTAAAGCAAATAATTTATAACAAGTTCATTTGAACGCAAAATGGAGTTATACAATTCTTGATTAAATTAAAAATCATATTTCACTCACTCAGGAGAGTTACCTATAAGATAATCAATAATGATAGATGTTCATCTTGAAGCCTAATCTTAGTTAAAAGTCAGACAAAATTAAAAAATATAGTAGAAATAGCTTGCTTAATGAAGGATATTTTTCAACCCCTGCAGGAAAAGCTGTCCTTTGAGAGATAAGTTAAAGTTCCTAGGACTGTTAATGCTCATTCTATAGGTATTTGTGAAGCTTATCAAATATTCAAAGTGCAAACACACACATCTTTGCTCTATCAATATTTATAGCCTGAAAACACATTATTGTTGCAAATATGTCAGGACAATGAAAAATATCCTTTTGCAATGGGGATATGTAACAAAGGGCAGTAGAACATTATAATTTATTTCTATCATTTGTTGAATGAGTCACAAGTAATAAGAATTGAAACTACTAGTAAGTTATGAAGGTCATCTGCTGTCATGCATGAAAATGCATAAGTTGTTTACATCATTACCTGCTCTAAGATATTTATCCACAGGGAATCCTGGAAATTATCTATCAAGTATCTGCACTGTATAATGGAAAAACACAAAAAATTGGCTTTTAATAGACTTTGTTCATATGTATAGTCTGCTGTTCTTCACAAAGAACATAGACACGGATTAGACTGAATTTGTGTGGGTTTCTTAATTTAAACTATAATAAGATAGCATTAGAGGATGTTAATTCCTGCAAGATACAAAAAAAGATTAAAATCCTAGCAGCCTTTATTAAGGCAGATGGCGATAGTATTGGATCATATGTACATTAGTCTTTCTCATTTTAAGTAAAATGTAAATATATAAATATTTCAGTCCATATTTCTCCTGTGATTTTTGTTTTCAACACAGTCTCAATATGTAGCTTAGGCTGCCCACAAACCCTTAATCATAATTCTTCAGCTACCCATTTGTTGTAATAGAGTTATGTTCACTTTAGAAATATTTTTATGTATTTTTATATAATTTTTTCTTTTAAAATACTTATTATAAAGCCACTGTGAACATTGTTGAGCAAGGTCCTTGTTGTACGGTGGAGAATATTTTGGGTATACTCCCAGGAGTTGTATAGATGGGTCTTTAGGTAGCACTATTGCCTGTTTTCTGAGAAAGAATCAGCTTGATTTCCAAAATGGTTGTACAAGTTTGCACTCCTACCAGCAATGGAGGAGTGTTCCCCTTTCTCCACATCCTTGTCATCATATGCTGTCACTTGAGTTTTTTATTTTGACCATTCTAATAGGTGTAAGACGGAATCTCAGAACTGTTTTGGCTTGAATTTCCCTCGTAATTAAGGACTTTGAGAATTTCCTTGAGTGTTTCATGGCTATTCACTATTCTTCTGTAGAGAATTCTCTGTTTATCTACTAATCACCTGAATATGAAAATAACCTAGATGTCCCTCAACCCAAGAATGAATAAAGTAATTGTGGCACATTTACACAATGAAATACCATTCAGCTATTAAAAACAAGAAAATCACGCGATTTGCAGGCAAGTAGGTGGAACTAGAAAAGATCATCCTGAGTGAGGTGACACAAACCCACAGAAACAGGTATAGTATATACTCACTTATAAGTGGATTTAGTCATATAATACAGGATAACCATACTATAATCATCAGACCTAATGAAGCTAAGTAACAAGGAGTGATCTAGGGAGGATGATTAATTCCCATTCAGATGGGAAAATAGAATAGACTCCAGAAGCAGTCAAAGAGACTGAACAGCAAGGAAGCCTACCATAGATGTCTTCTGAAAGACTCCATCCAGCAGGTGATCGAAGTAGACTCTGATACTCTCAGTCAAACTTTTGAGGCAGAGGGCAGGGAATCTTACGGAAGAGTTGTGGGGATAGAAGGACCTAGAGCAGGTTGGAGCTCCACAAGGAGACCATCACAGCCAACAAATCTGGGGTCAGTGGGGTCTGCAGAGACTGATGCACCAATCAAGGCCTATGCATTGAGAGGACATAGGCCCCCTGCTCAAAGGTAGGTGATAGACAGCACAGTCTCCACCAGATCCTATAATATGGGGAGCAGGCGCTGCCTTTGACGTGGACTCTTGTCCAATCATTGCTAATTTTCCCTCACCAGGCAGCCTTCCTAGGCCACAGAGGATGAGGATGCAAACAGTCCAAATGAGACTTGATAGGCTGGAGTCAGAAGGTAGGGGAGGAGGACTCCCCCTGTCTGAGGACTAAGGAACGGAGGGAGGACAGGAGAGAAAGGGAAGGTGGACAGGGAGAAGATGAGGGATTGAGCCACAATCAGGATGTAAAGTGAATAAATTAAAAATGAATAAATTGTTAAAAATTCTTATTATACTCTGATCCTCCATTTTAAACGACACTGGAGAATGCACACTCTCAGACATTGTACTGAATTTGCCAAGAAGTCTTATATTCAGTAAGTAGTATAACCAGGATTCTAAGGAACTAAAATATTGTGTTCTTTTTATTTCCATTAGCTCATGCTTCACTATAGAATAAACGTAACCAATATTTATTAGGTATTGTAAGAGTTTTTCATGGCTTGTTACAATTAATGCTTCAGCTATCTAAATAATTGGGTAATTAAAAATTATATTTCATATGTGGGGTGACAAAGCTGGGTGAAGCTAAGAACACTTTCATAAATTCTGAGGCCGGATGTGAAGTTCAGCATCTTTTAGTGTGGAATTTAGAGAGCACCGTAACTAACTAGATATGGCTTCTTCACTGGCACAAATTACATGTTGTCTTGATATATTATTAACATGCAGATGCTTGCTGAGAAATTTGGAGAGTTCCTGAGACTTTTGCATCGTCAACATACTGAGAATTGATTACCTAGCTCATTTGCCATACCTTGATAGATGGTGTCTTCCATTTCATCACCTAATCTGCTATATCTTTTTTTTTTCCTAACGAATGCTTGAATACTTTAAAGGAGAATTTCTCTGGGTTGAAAGATCCCAGGATATAAATTATTACTTATCTATTTGATTGCCTGGTTTTGACTGTGGTTTTTGAACGGTACTGCTTGAGTGAAGAAAGCTCTAAAAATAGGTCCACAGCCTACTGTATGAAACCCGTGAATTTGTCAGGGTACACAATGAAAAAGATGAAAGTGACAGATGGAGGTAATATAATAGTGAGTGACTTTGAGATGAATGCTCCAGTTGGTTCATAATGTTCATGGGAGTCTTTAACAGTAACCATGGAGGTAAGAGACAGTGTGGTACCATGAGATGAATGTGGCCTACAGTCATGATAGAAATGATATGTGACTTAGAAGCTGGCTATAAGGCAAGGACACTCTTTATTCTGGTACCCATCAATCTCAGGCATTCAAGTGCATATTCAAGTGGTCCCCACTTCCAAAATGACAAACAATATACGTATGGTGTTTCTGCTAAAATGCTTGTGTTCAGTTGCTATAACATTGATAGAAAACAAGTGTGCTAGGATAGTCAAATCTAAAGCTGACTTAAAGATATTAATATAGTTTAAATTCTGACAAAGGTCTATGCAGGCTTTTGCGTAATTTCCTGCAGTGTTTTAATGACATTGCCAACACTAGACTATTAATAAAACAGTGCTTAAAAAGACAAAAGCATGTGAGTTCCCCTCTTTCCTGGATTTCAGGATGAGGGAGCTTCAGGCCATTCTTTAGAACACGGATGCACATGATAAAATGTCTATATTCAGAACCTCTTTTATCATTTTAACTAATAAAATATTTTACATTTTTTAGTTGAAATTTTAAAGAGAAAATGTGTTTATTTTGTACAGTCATTCTTAAAATTAAAAAATAGAAAACCCAATTGTCTTAATTGTTTTGTGAAAACATGTCCTCCCTCTAAGCCCTCTCATATATATTTCTCTACTCAGTTACATATTAATGACATATTTTTTGGTAATGATTAATGCATTCATATATGTATAAACATATATATTCCTAAACATAATCTGTCTATTTCTTGTATGTATGTGTTCAAGGGCTAACTATTTGACATTGGTAAATGGATCAGTGAGTTCTACCCTTTTGTCTCAACTCTCTTAATTTTTAATTTCATATATACCCATGTGGGTATACCATGTCTTCAGAATTCTCTCTCTCTCTCTCTCTCTCTCTCTCTCTCTCTCTCTCTCTCTCTCTCTCTCTCTCTCATCTTCTCTTTCTCTCTTTCTCCATGAGATTTCTTATGGTGTTCTACCTGCCATTTCTTCATTCCTTCCTTTTTCATTCAGAAACACATTGCACAAGAATTTCAGAATAGCAGTTTCAGGAGACATCATTAAAATTTCATTTTTATTAGAACATATGGAATTATACAAATTTTACCAAAACCCTCTATACTATGTACTTATATTTTCTTACATATTAAATTTCCAAGAAGATTGAACTGTGAAAAGGCTTTACATAGCTCCGTCCTCTACCTTGTGGATATTGAAAGTATTCGTTTAGTGTTTTCTCTTAATTCTGAGATCCAGTGACTCTTCCATAACCCATTTTATCTGGTTTCTTTACATCCACTGTCCAGTTACATCCTCACATTTCTTCCACCTCTACAAAGAAGCCAAGTGAGATTTCTGAAGACTTTAAAAAAATATTATATTTCTTTTTTACACATACATTTATATTATAAAATGTATTCATATTATTATTAAAAGAAACTACATACAGCAGGAAGAACCATGAAATAATCAAGAATGATAAAAATGTTGCATTCATTCATAGTGATTTAGCTATTTGTATTTGGCAAATGTGAAGAAAATGTCTTTCTTCTCTTTGTGAGTCTAAAATTCTGAATAAAAATTAGTATCTATCATATCACATTTTTATTAACTTAAATCATCTATCTAGACCTGAAAACCATCATAACTCCTAAACAACTAAATTAATTGTAAAACTAAGCTATCTGGTCTTCAACCTCAGCAGAGACCTGAGAAGGAATAAAACTTCATTACCAGAGTGAACCAAAAGTTAAGATTAGCAGCTTCCAAAATGGAAGAATGACAAAGACAATTTACTGTCTGAACAGTCACCCAACTCTCTCTATAACTCTGGAGCATCATCCTCTTCATGTGGGATAAATGAAGATTTGCAGATGTCTTTCCTTCGCTCATACAAAGAGCAGAGACTCACCCTTAGTTGCTCTCTGTATCTCACATCCTCATACAATTATAGTTTTAGGACTGTATAATGATTGTGAGAAATTATGTGTTTTCATAACAAAACAACCGGACACTGAAGCTTGATCAGAGCTGACAGGATTCATTCCTCTCAGCATGCTGGACACTGACATCTTGTGTCCTCCATGCTCCAGCCGCAGGTACTTCCCTGGCTGTTACCCACCATAACAGGGCAGTTTCAAAGAAAGCTTCTGATCCCAATTGGCCCTGCATTTCAGACTGTCCCACACAGGACTCCTATTAAGCCTGGAATTTCTCAACATTTAGAAGCTGGACCACAAATGCTATTCCTGACTTTTTAAACCATTTTCTCCAATTTTATTTGGGCCTCTGAACAGGTATTACTCACTCCAAATTAACTGGAAGAAACTTTAAAAGAATGATGACCCATTTCCCCTAAGGGGGGTTGGGTAGGTTTTTTGGTTGCTCTCTGGGGATACAGATACTTATTTTCATCAGGAGTTGGTTATAAGTTATTATTGGTCTTATACAGAGAGAAAATGAGGTTGGACTCAGGGATTTCTCTCTTTATCTTTGTTTAGTAGGTATGGAGATAGAGGCTGAAAAGAAAGAAAGGAGGATCTAGAAATATTTAGGGAGGATAGGTCAATAAGTAGATTATTGAATCTACTCTGAAGATGTTTTTAATGTCTTTTAAAATCTATCTCATATATTTTTATTTCTTCTTCCAAATGAGATAACTGAACATTCTCAATGGGATAGACTTTTACACCATCTGATATTCAACAATAGCATAGCCTAGGTGTTTCTTTAAAAATATATTTTTATTTTTTACATATATATATATATATATTATTACACCTATATACAATAAACTACCTGTGGCAAGAAGAACTGTGACACAATCAGGAATTATATAAATGTTACATTCTTAGTGTTTTTGCTATTTGTATGTGACAGCCTAGAAGAAAACATCTTTCCTATCTTGGTGCAACTAAAATTCTGAATATAAATCAGTCTCCCTAAAACATGGATCTAGACCTAAAAATATCTTAATCCCTAAACAACTAATCACTAAATGACTTAACAAAATTTCTGAAGTCCGGCAATCTTGATATGAGGAGTTCTCATTTTAGATTTCCCAGTATTGAAATTCAGTAAAGGTTATGTATTTGTCTATTTCCTCATGGATAAACAGTACAGGGAAGAGATTTATGCTCATCCCTTTTTAGAAAAGCCTAATTTAAACTTGGAATCCTACGTCTCATATACATACATATATAACCCTAGTCAGTTCAGAGAAAGGCCCACCTCTAGACTTTCCACTATGAGATGAAGGAGATACAGTAGAAACTTAAGGTTGGATAATAGAGAATTCTGCCAGAAAAGGGTTAGAAGCAGAGATACTTAATATTTTAAAAATGTGTTAAAAACTACTATAATTTATAGAGTGTTTAGGGTAGAAATGCAAAAAAAAAAGTAAATAAACTACTATTTTAGCAATGTATTTCAGGCTCATCAAATTTTTGAATCAAATATTTTCTATCTATGTGTTTCTGATTCAACATCAACATATACATTTATGGATGGTTATATGTGTGAATTTATGACACAAGACACATAGATAAACTTAAAGTTTTAATGCATGTACCAGGTGATGGGTATACTTTAAAAATTTTCAGAAAATAAGTTTGAACATATATTTTTTATATATACTCTCATTTATGTGTGTCAAAATTTTTGTATTATGCACTCATTTCATGTAAAATGCCATAAAACTATAGTAAGAGAAGCCAACAAGAAACTAAATAAAAATATATAAGCTCATAATTTATACAACAAAGAAAACAAGGTTATCAAAGAAGTTATGTTTTCTATAAAATACAAAACCACATTTCCCTCACCAAAAACTCAGGGGCACTGATGTATTATATTGTTGAGATTTGAAAGTCTCATTCTGGCTGTGATTAACACTCTTGTATGTAATAAGCAATGCCTTAAAATGAAAACCTATTTTCCGTTTTCCCCCTCCTTTTTTTCACAACAGTGCTTTCTTCTAACTACCACTTAAAATTCAAGTAGGTTTTTTTTTTATGACTAAGGTCACATTATAAAATAGCACATAAGATGAAAGTAATAGAGTGTAGCCAAAGAGGGGTGGGAAACGAACACATCAGAGGCTGCCTCTGCCTGTGCTCCGCTTCAGAGAGGTTCTCTTACCCTGGAGCTTCACGGTAGGCTGACAAGAGCAATCAGCTGCCCCATAGATCACTGACAGGAGCTCAAAAGACAGATGACATGCAGAACAGCAAACCTCACAAAAATTAAACAAAGTGCTGGAAGAACAATTAGCATCTTAGAAAGTTAAAGGGCTAAGGAGGAGTACCACTAATGTAGGACAGAAAATCCAGTCTGCATGACCTCTTCATCGAAATGACGTAAGAGGTTCAGAGAATAAGCTCCACATTTTTGGGTGGAGCTATAGCCATCGGATTTAATAGAATTTCAGCATAGGCCACAAAATAAAATGTCATAATTTTAATTGTCAGTTGAAGGATAGGCTCTCACACAATTTAATCAGATAGGGTCAGTTTGTACAAGCTTCAGGGGTGTGTGTGTGTGTGTGTGTGTGTGTGTGTGTGTGTGTGTGTGTGTGTGTATGTATGTGTGTGTGTGTGTGTTTCAAGGACAATCATAACTGATCTTTCCAGCACTCTCTTATAAGAATATGCCGTTTCAGTGAGGAGTTGAGTGAATTCTTACTGGTATACCAAGTCAAAGCGAGTTATGTTCTTTATATTCAGGGACATGCTCCAATAGCCTCAGGGTGAAGAGAAGAGTAAACCTGCCTGAAGACAGGTTCCACTGTGCTTTTAAAGTCGAACAATTTGGAGTTTCCTGGCATGGAACAAAGAATTCTCTAGAAAGAACATACTCCACAATTGTACAGAACTGGTTAGCCCAGAGATATGTGCACAAAGAGAAGGCCAGCTACCTGATAACATATACTTTTGACAGAAAACAGTCTACATTATATTAGAAGTGCTAAGTACCCCCAAATTAGGCACTTGTGCCATTATCTCAGTTTTTAAAATAATCTTCTTGATATCCCATAAGCTATAGGAAAGATGAAATGAAATAGCGTTAAAAACATATATTTTATAGGAACCCCAGATTTTGCAACATAACGCAACTTTGTTGCATTTGTATAATAAAAGCACTATGGAAATATACATGTTGTGAAAAAAAATCTACTAATGGAGTCCAATAAACTCAGTACTTTAAAATTAAATTCTATTTTAAGATGCTTTAATAATTTTTCATCATGAAGATTCCTGCTACTTTCTAGTGCAAATTTATACTTGAAGTGTCACAACTGTCTTCATTTATCCCCAACAGTAGATCAGAAGTCTGGTCAACTTCACTCTTGCTATGATGTGCCATGACAGATCCAGAGAGGTGGGGCCCATTGATCAAGTACTAAAACTTGAAGACTTTTATAAGCTGAAATAAACCTCCCCTGTTGATTGCACTTATTATGTTGGTTATTATAGTAGTGTAAAACTGACTAACAAACACTCAAGCACATGAACTCTGCGATGTTGGTCTGATATATATGAGAGAAACATCTAGGAGTGTTTATTCCCTTGGAAAATTGCTTTGTTTCTTGATGATGATGCAGAGTATACAGACCTGAGCTTTTAATTCTAAGGGACCAAGCTGAATGTGGCACATGTGCATGGTCTTAACTAAAGCTAATTTATTTGGTTTGATGCTGAGCATCCAGCCATGATGCTGTTTTGTGGATCAAAGGAAGATAAACTTTTTGGTCAACAAAGAAACTCCTCATGATGCTGGAAATATATTTATGTTTGTCTCCTTGGCAGTCAAAAACAGAAGTACACATATAATATGGTCAAATGTAAAATCTGTATATGATATCTCAATTAGAACTGATTCTAAAAATAAGGTAAGACTTACATTCCAAGCATAAATTTATAATCTACAGTGCTGCCTTTGAAAATAGCCTACATTTCTTCTTATGACTACCTTACCATTTTAACCATTCCTCACATACTTAGGGTGGAGTCCTGTGATCACTATTATGTTATTTTCTTTTCTATATAGTTTTCTGTGTGGGTTTACATGGATATATTATTTTTAGGCCAGTTTTAAAGATTTTGTTTATATGAGAAACCAATATGACCGTCTTTACTCTGTGTGTCATAATTAAATATAATATGTCTCATGGAGATTCAATGGCCTACAACAATTATTCTTAGTTATACATTTATTTTATGAATAGTCATTTTATTTACTATAAATAAATTTCAAGTATTTTTTAAAGTTCTTCCCTTCTAGAAATTTAAACTGTTTCTTCTGTCCTTCATGAGCATCAACCTTTAAAGCCTACAACTAACTATTTTATTCACTAACCTGAATATGATCATACTGTATCAGTCCACTGAGCTTTTCTTTAAACACATTATATGTTTGAGGTTTTTTTTTTCTAAACTACTCATTAGGTTTCCCATCTGATCACTTCCTATTTTGCTTCCATAGATTTGTAACCTTACGTTAATATGTTTTTTTCTTTGCAACAGTTTTTATTTGAATTAGATGAATAACTGACTATACATTAAGTTAATTTGTCCCTGAAATGAACCATAGTTTCTGTGTATTTCTGATTTGAGTTCCCCAAGTCTATTCCTGGTTGGATAATTGCAGGTTTATTTTGCTCTTTTTTTTTCAACTGTTCTTTTCCTCCTCTTGAACATTTTTCTTTCCCACACTTTTTCTATTATCTTTCAATAGATTTGCATGTTTAACTTTTACTTCATTTTGCTATCATCCACATCAACTAATCACATCATGGGATCAGATACTGTTTTCATACACACACACACACACACACACACACACACACACACACACACAAAACGGAAAAAAATTTCAATTCTATTCCAATCTTTTCTGAAACCAGTTTCTCTCAAGCATTCTGTATCCTTTTGGACTATTTTCACCTTTAGCTTTCTTTAATTGAAAGAGTATAGACCTGCCTTACGTTGAAAGAGATCCATTTCGAGCTTTAAAAAAAAAATGGCATCCTTCCTGTCATGTTTGTAAATGTCCAGGCCAGGCCCCATTCCAGGAAGCGGATTGCAGGATTGTAGTGTACTCCAGTGAGCTCTGGCTCATTTCTGTTTTTGTACAGGTCAGTAAAATATGATAAACTATGAAATGAGGCAGTGCCTGAAATATCACAAACCATGAAATTACATAAAGACTGAAGAATAATAGCTTTGATTATGAGAAACTGGCACTGCAAAGGTCTTTGCAGCTATTCCTGTGGAGACACATCTGCTTTCTGGATGGTCCAATTATATAGGATTGTCAACTCCTCCCTCAGTTATAATTACAAAAAAAAATGAAATAAATGTCAATATCATTTATAAATGGCATACAGGGTAGTGATCAAAATGATGCCTCCTAGGAGAGAGAGAGGAGGAAATATCAGATGAATTCTGCTTGCAGATTTCACTTTATTAGGTAAACGTTCTTGGTGTTCAAAGTCTCTCGCCAACACCAATTTGCTACATGATTTGATTTGGCATAAGTGGGTTTGATGAGGAGGCAGGAAAAATCAGAAAATGGCACCAGTTGCAATGAAGAATGACCAAACTGAGTTTCATATTTTCAACTGAGGCTGAACAACACACTGTAATATTGACTTGGAATATTTTTTCCACAAGTGACAATCACAGTGCCCGAGCTTCTTAGATAAAAGTAAGTTGACAAATGTTGAAATCATTCACTGAATTTACATTGCTTTGTTTTTTTAATTAATTTATTCAGATTACAACTCAATTGTTATTCCATCACTTGTATCCTCCAGTTCCTCCTTCCCTCCCTATTCCCTTTCCCCTAGGTCTAAGACCAAGGGCGACCACTGCCACTATGTGGTCATAGGCTATCACGTCTCATCTTGGTAGCCTGCTTATTCTTTCTTTGAGTGCTATCAGGCCTCGCCACCAAGGGGAGGTGGTCAAACATGAGGCATCCGAGTTCATGTCAGAGTCAGTCCCCGCTCTCCACATAACTGTAGAGAACATCCTGTCCGTTGGGTAGATCAGAGTAGGGGTTCGATGTTTACTATTGTATTGTCCTTGGTTAGTGCAATAGTTTATAATGGAGTTAACATACTTTCATTGTTCTTGGCTTATGGTAGCAGGAAAATCATGAAAACATAAGACTGAAGGAAAGTTCAACTGATTCTACTAAAAGGTTTAGCTTGAGACAAACCAAGAGAAATAAAATTTGATAGATCAGTGTTGGCATAATGTTCTTATGGACTATGTACAGTTTACCTTTGTTCATTCAAATGCTGATTTCTCCAGGCCACTCTCTGGATCAATAAGGACATTGCATTGTGATGTTCAGTATAAGCACCTCCAGCTTCAAGTTTGTGTATACATGTCACCATTTCTTCTCCCTGTTTTCAATAAAAAAAGAAAAAAAAACTAGCTAATGCTGGGCAATAACAGAGTAAGGTGGGATGTCCTGATTGAGTGAGGGGAAGAGAAAGAGGAGGAAGGATCCATCAGGAGAGAGGAGGAAACAACAAGAGATGTTTTAAAAGCAAGTGTAATGTGGGCAACATGAATAGTAAGAAATTCTACTATACTACCATGAAGGTTTAGGATGAAGTAATTATTACACAGCATTGTGCTATAGTCTGTGTCTGTGTTTCTCTGTCCCTCTGTCTCTCTCTTTGTATATGTGTGTGTCTCTGTGTATGTGTGTGTATGTTGTGTGTAAGTGTGTGTGTAGCAGATTCCTCTAATATAAAGTTTGTATCCTATAGATAAGCTTCTTAGGATCAGGAAATAATTCCATTTCCTCAAGAAGTCCTTGACATTGATCAGACTTTACCAACCAACACAAATGAGCTACAAAGACTGCTGCAAAGCACCAAGATAGGAAAGATGTTTTCTTCAAGGCTGCCAAATACAAATAGCCAAAACACTAAGAATGTAACATTATGTAATTCCTGATTGTTTCATGGTTCTTCCTGCTGTAGTCAGTTTAATATATATATATATATATGTGTGTGTGTGTGTGTGTGTGTGTGTGTGTGTGTGTGTGTGTGTAATAATATAAATGCATACGTAAAAATAAAAAAAAATTTAATGAAAAACCAAAATGTCATATAATGATTAAATATAATTTGCCGACGTGATTGAAATAGTTATCTGGAATATATTAACAGCCGATTTTATACACTAAGTAAAAGAGTTGGCCTGACCTTGTACTGTTGTGCCTTTCTTCATTCTCAGAAGACCTAAGTAAACTTTTCCTCCCTCTGCCTGATCAGTGCCCTAGGACACTTGTTCAAAAATGGCAGCCACAATTAAGAGCCACAAATCTTTAGCCTAATTTTGTTAAGTAAAACAAAGGGATACTTCATCAATGAGAAATTTTTGAATATTCTAATATTTAAAATTTCATTCCTTATTATGGCACATTATATTTAAAAGAGCATATGAGTAATCAACCATAGCATATTTATGTGCACATATATGTGTGGCTCCGTGCATGTGTGCATGTGTGCAAGCATGTATGTGTGAATGTACACATACCAAGTCATGTGTTTTGCATCATAGGGAAACTTTCTGGAGCTAGTTATTTCTTTCCACTTTGTGTTCAAGGTATCAAACTCAGTTCATAAAGGTTGCACAGCAATCACTTATAACCACTGACATATCTCCCTGGCCATTGAACACATGTAACTTTATTTTGGTCATTTTTTGTCTAAATGGTGTAACATTGTTGCCTCCACCTAGTGTTTATATTCTATTATATATTGTAAGCATTTTAGAGATGCTAAGAATGGACATGTATGGGTTCTATAAAATACAGTACTATTTTATTCAAGGAAATAAACATCTGTGGGTTTGGATGTCCTTGGCATGTTCCTGGAACTAATTGCTCAAAGATATTGAGGAAGAAGAGTTAGATAATCTGTTGCTTTGGAATCATGACAAATTAAAACAAGGAAGTGCTTATAACAGTTATGAAGGAAATGAGAGGAAACTGTAGGATATGATGACCATGACCGCAACTGTATATAATTGCTGAAAACCCATAGAAATGCAAACAAAAATATATACACACATAAATGAATCATTGAGAGACATTTCACAATTTTATACTGTTTGACAGGGAATAAGCAAAACATTGCATTACAAAACATATATGTTAGAATATATATATACACACTTTAGGATTGTTTTCAAGGAATTTACAACCTAAAACTACTGCTGCTACACAGATGATTCTCTATTACTAATAAAAAGCATGGTGAGCAGTCTGCTCTAGGTATTCAGTCAATAATTTCTAGAGATCAGTTTGACTTTAAAATCTGAGACAGACCTAGGTTTGTCCTCTTTGGGTATTATACTTGAGGAGCAGCAAGATTTCATTTCTGTCTGCTTTGCGCCAAATGTCTGTGCTGCAAACTGCACAGTGCGGTGGTACCTTTAGTAATAATTGAGGAGTTCATAATGCTGAATCTTAAAATATATGTCACACAGTCCTTTTCCTTGTTTTTTTCTTGAATAGCATGATTGTAAGCTCTCTCTCTCTCTCTCTCTCTCTCTCTCTCTCTCTCTCTCTCTCTCTCTCTCTCTCCCTCTCTCCTGTTTTCTCTGTGTGTGTACATGGTGCAAGCATGTACCTATGTATGTATACAGAAAGCAGAAGAGCAAGGGCACCTTTCCCTATGTATTTGTATTTATCCTTTTCTCTGCCTTGAGACAGAGCATAAATAAGGTGAAAATTCCATTATTGCAGCTGGGCGTGATGGCCATTGAGCTTCTGGGATCTTAATGTCTCTATGTTGGGTTCTAATCATATGTAACTAAAAATACCTTTTGTACATTGATTCTGAAGATTTAAATTAAAATTCTCATCTTACACATCAAGCACTGTTACCCAGTGAACCATTTCACTAACCTCAGTGGTTATAGATCAATAATTATTTGGTTGCCATTTGCAATTTATGAAACTTTTATGTGTTTATGTTTTTAGGAGCCATTATATTGTAACTTTTTATATCTATGTTTATATAGTATATATGTTTGTATGTGTATATGTATGTATATATGTATGTGTATATATGTTTAAGTATATCTACCAATCTTCTTCATGTCACTCATAGATCACAATTATCTATTACATTTTAGCTATTTCAATAATAATAGAACTCTATATTATTTTTTGAGTTTTCCATTTTTTAATAATTCATATCATTGGATATTTTGATGGTTTTATGTTCCACTTCTTATTGGCATTTTAATTTGTACAAATAGTAAGCTCAGATATTTGTATTGAAAATCCTTTCAATACCTTATATGCTGATAATAGTTTAGTCTCCCTGATCACTTTCCCAGGTCCTCCATCACCTTTCCACCCATCTAATTTCATGCCTTCCTTCTCTCTATATATGGAAAATAGACAAATAACAACAAACAAGAATGAAATTCAAAGAAGAAAGAAAGCATAAAAAACACAATTACTCAATGTATACACACACACACACACACACACACACACACACACACACACAGAGAAAGACAAAATTGGGAATCATAAAACAGAAGCAAAGACTTTCAGATTTAAAAAAGTCCTGAAACAGCAATATGGGAGAAAATATACAAAACAACCAGTGAGTTGGTTTTTGTTTCTCATCTACTGCTAAGCATGGACCTACCTTTAGGTATGGCTTCTATGCCCAGTGAGATGCCACTGCACAAAACTAACTATTCTTTTGTTGTCAAGTAGAAACAGCTTCTTGGTGAGGGATGAGAATTCGTGTCTACTTGCCCTTCTCATTGCTAGGATTTAGCCTGCCTTGGGCCTATAACAGCCCTGTGAACGCTAACATGGTCTTTGGGAATTCACACGCATATTCCTGTTGTGTCTCGAAGACACTCTTTTCTTGGTATTATCCATCCCCAGTGGCTCTTAAAGTCATTCAGCCTCCTTTTTATCATATTCCGTGATGCCAAAGGGAGGGGTTTGATGAAGACTTCCCATTTATGACAGAGTCTTCCAACATCCTCCATTCTATCTGCTTACCTTCAACCTTTTGACTTGTAAGTGTAATTATCTTTTATCTGATGAACTGTTTCAATGTCATCTATCTTGACATTTATCCTATTTTCTTTAACAAGATTTTTCAGAATGAACCATTTGACTATAAATGGAGTATAATATATATATATATATATATATATATACACCATTCATATATAAAAATATTTAAATTTAATATCACAAAAATATTTCATCTTAATTTATGTATTGTGTGTATATAAGAAAACATTGTGCTGTATGATCCACAAACACTGTAAAATGTTAAATACAATAAAAAGGATTATGTCCATTATCTCAAAAATTTATGTATTTTCCTTTTGTGGTAAGAGCAGCCATTCTATAGTAATGTAGAGACATAAAACATTATAATACCTAATTTATCTTCAATCTTCATATTGTTTCACTTTTATAACACATATATTTTCCCAGTGAGTCATATAAAACACTATTGCTGCTGAATTTATATTGTTATTGAATTTGTATATAGGAATTAAGCAACAAGATTATATTAATTTACAAACAGAGCATGTGCGCACACATTTGTACAATGAATTTAATTCACAGAAAACTTACCCATTCTGAAACATAAATAACGTCAAAGGAGATGAAAGACAAGACTCATTAGAAGAAACATATCTAACACAATCTATAGACGGATTATAAGTTTAGAACACAAATTGAACAAACAAAAGTAGCATAGTGTACCAGAATACTTATTTTTTCCACTTAAGCTTAATAACGAGGTACAGAACCAGTCTCTGGAGACACAAGTGGAGAGAGGGAGAGAGAGAGGGGGGGCGAGACGGATGGAGGGAGAGAGACAGATAAGTAGAGAGAGGTAAAGAAGAATAGAGAGAGGTAAAGAAGTAGTGGGAGGTAGAGAGGAGCAGAGAGGTAGAGAGAGCTAGAGAGGTAGAAAGCGAGAGCCATGTGGAGGGTGTCTTTTATATGGCCCAGGGCAGGGCCACACCCCCGTGGCAGGTTTGCAGTGACATCCCAGGTAGGCAGACTAAAGCAGAATCCTAACATTCCTACCTTTTAGCATACAACACACTGAGAACACACTCTGCCGTGACTCCACTCCTACTATCTCCTCCAAATCTACAACCTTCCGTATATTGTCTCAGCGAAAAGAGCAGGCCTCCAAAATACCTCAGTCGAACAGGACAAAACAGAAACAAAAAGAAGGGAAAAAGCCTTCTTCTAGTGGCTAGACAAGGCAACCTAAGATGAAAAAAAAAGTCTCAAGGGCAACCTACAGAGTCAAAAATACACCCACTCCCACTGTTAGAAGTCCCAAAGAAACATCATAACATATATAAAGAGGACCTAAGGCAAACCATTCAGGCCTCATGCTTACTGCTTTAGTCTTGTGAGTCCAAACGAGGCATGCTTACTTGATTTGGTGGTCCGTGTTCTCCTGGTGTCCTACATCCACGCCGCCTCCCACAGTCTTTGTTGCCCCTTTTCCCACTGGATTCTCTTGTATCTGAAAGAAGGGATCCAATTTAGACTTCCTTTTACAGTGTCGGACTCTTGATCTCTATAATTCCTCCCATACGCTTCCTGGAAAAGCCTCTCAGGTGATGACTGCCTGATGCACAGATCTATGAGTATAACAGAATACAATTGTGAATCATATCAATTTTTTAAAAAGTCAATGAAATGCAATATTTAAGAAAAATAGAGCCAGTGAAATGGCTAATAGATGAGGATGCTTGCAGCCTACTGTGAACATCTTCCCTTCGCAGAATCCACATCCTTAAAGAAGAGAATGGTTTTCTATCCTTCTCTCTCTCTCTCTTCACCCCCTCTCTTACCTTTTGCCTTCTCCTTAAACACCTCCTATGTCTGTTGTATTTCCCTTTCTAAGTGAGATTTAAGCGCTCTCGCTTGGATCTTCCTTGTTACTTATCTTTTTTGAGTCTGTGCATTGTAGCATATTTATTCTCTACTGAAAAAGCTAAAATCTACTTAGAAGTGAATACATATCATGTGTGTCTTTTTGAGGTTGGGTTACTTCAGCCAGGATGACTTCCTTTGTCTATTTCCATACATTTGCGTGCAAATTTCATAATTTTCTTTTCTTTTCTTTCTTTCTTTCTTTCTTTCTTTCTTCCTTTCTTTTCTTTTCTCTCTCTTTTTTTTTGGAGGGGGCTAAGTAGTATTACATTGTGTAAATGTAACATATTTTCATTATCCATTCTTCAGTTGAAGGACACCTGTGTTGTTTTCAGTTTCTGGCTATTAAAAATAAAGCTGCTATGAACATGGTTGTGCAAATGTCCTTGTAGTATGATGAAGCATATTTTGGGTATATTGCCAGGAGTGGTATAGATGGGTTTGAGGTAGAGCTATTCCCAGTTTTCTGAGTAAGGTCCAGATTGATTTCCAAAGCATTTCTGCAAGTTTGCACTCTCACCAACAATGGAGAAGTTTTCCCCTTTCTCCACATCTTTGTCAGCATGTGTTGTCATTTGAGTGTTTGATCTTAGCCATTCTGATAGGTGTAAGATAGAATCTCAGAGTCATTTTGATTTGCACTTCCCTGGTCTTCTATATATATGTAGCTAATGCAAAGTTCAGGCTTCATGCAGGGCTGTCTCTGACATGGACTCTTTTGTCTGCTTTTCTATCACTCCCCATGACAGGAATACCTTGCCAGGCCATAGGGGAAGAGGATGAACTTAATCTTCATGGGGCTCAAGGAGATGGGGTATGTGACTAAGCAGGCTACTCTTTTCCAAGGAATAGAGGAGGTTGAAGAGAGAATGGAAGGGGAAACTAGGAGAGGAGAGGAGGGTGGGGGCTAGTACTGAGATATAAAATTAATTAATTGAAAAAGAAAGAAAAGAAAAAAATGTATTCATGTAAATTGTCCTCTGGCCTGTACATGCATACCACTGCAACACCCTTCCCTCCCACCCACCCACACCCACACACATACACACATATACACACACACACACACACACACACACACACAGAGAGAGAGAGAGAGAGAGAGAGAGAGAGAGAGAGAGAGAGAGAGGAGGAAAAATATAAATAAATAACCTAATAATGATAAAAATAAATCTAAAAATATCTTGATATGATAGCCAGTGTCTACAATTCCAGAACTTAAACTTCTGAACCAGGACAATTCTCACAGGGTTAAGGCTAGCCTTGACAAGGGGAAAACCCTGTTAATAACAAATAAACAATGATACAATTTCCCCTAACAGTGAGTTTCCTTTTGAATTTATAAACTTGACACATTTTCTTAGAACTGCATTTAATATTTCAATAGTCAATACTTAATCTAAGTGGTATTTATTTATTATATCTTTTTTGAACACTAGCGGCAAATTTGTGTTGAGTAGTATCACATAGTCCTGTGCATCATAGCACAAACCTGTAATCCTAGCACTCAAGAGTTTCAACACTGTGAGCCTAGCCTGATCTATGTATAAACTTGAGGTCAGTCAGGCTTAAATAATAAACCCTATCTCAAAAAGACAAGAACAAATTTCTATGGGCCTAGACTTATCTTTGGGGAAATTCTAAATTATGAATTTATTATCCTTAATGGCTATAAGGCTTTCTATCTATCAGTTTCATGTGCAGTATTGATGCATATTTTATTCAAGAAGAGTTATATTTTGTTCACTTTACCTCAGCTACAAATGAATGTGTTGAGAATTAATATTGACCACTACACTCTGGGTATAATATGGCTTCTGTCCTTCCAAAATGTCAGCACCCAGAGTGTAGTGGTCAACATCAATTCTCAACACATTCGTTTGTAGCTGAGATAACTCTTTTATGTTGTATTCTAATTGCATTTAATTAAGCACATATTTGTTGCTATCTTTGAATATTCCTTTGTGAGATAATGGCTTGGTTATAAGTGTTGCTTTTTATTTGTATGTTTTTTCTTTTACTTTTTTTCTGTTATTAGTTTACTAAAGTTCTTTTGTGAATAGAAAAATATTTTGTATTCTTTCATTTATTTTAATCTTTAAGTGTTTTGTTTTCAGAAATTTATTTATGTTCCATCTTTATTTGCCCATGTAAAACTTTTCATGCAAACCTATTTTAATGAGCATATTAGCCTCCTATCTTTCATCTTATTCCAACTCTGATAATTTCCCTATGTGCCTTATCCAAAAGGAAAAGATAAAAACACAGAGAATACCGACAGAGATATGAAGGAAAGCCTTATTTTTGTAATTTACTTACATCTATATTTCAGGCTCCGTCAATTATTGCTACATACTGAATGTTTTCATTGTAATTGTTGAAAAGAGAATGCATCAAGAAACACACTGCCCATGCTGAAATAGAGCACTTGGTTATATTCTCTGCTTAATAAGATGGTCCTGAAAATGGTAGTTTTTGCATTGAAGAACTTTTTACCAACTAGTCATGTTTAAAAGGAAGATTGCTAAAACCTGAGAATCAGAAAATAATTAACATATATTTATTATTAATATCCTTAGTGTTTCTATTCCAGAAGAATTATTTTATATGTATGCTTCAGGGGAAATGAGTTTACTCTAGCAATACACCATTTTTGTAGAAGTTTTCTTTAGTATAAACATTTAAAAATATCATGTTTTTTTAAGACACACCATACACTATTTGATCATCATAATGATGAAAACTCAATAGCTATTAAAAATTCATAGAATTCTGAGTCAGAATAATATTAAACAGAACCATAAATATGATTGTATTATTTGCATTGACTAACATTCAAAATGCATAACACATTATAAGCCTTGGACCTTTGTTAATAGGAATTAGCAGTGTCCTGCTTGAAATTCTATATGCAGTAAGATTAAATATATGTTCTTATCCATTCTTTGCTTATAATACAAACAGTAATAGCTGTGCAATGTATTAAAACTGTTATTACAAAACTGAGCATAACCTCCAAACAGATTAAAAGAACATATCTATTATTAATCCCGATGTTACTAAGCATATTAAATGTTGTTTTACCTGCTACAAATAATTGAAGTTGTAAAACCACTGTTTGTGCAAATACTGTGATTATAGACACTGTTGATTAATGTAGTGGGTAGTTTGAGGTCCCAGGACCTAAAAGGAGTGCTATAAATCAGCTGGTATATTTATATGGAGAAAATTGTTAAATAACCTTTGAAACATGAACTTTATATTCCTTATATTTTTTATAATGTAAACTTAAACATGTGTCACTATCTATAGCTACAGTGATTATTATGTTTTTAAAAAAGACTATTAATCATTTATACTTAAAAGTAGTTCAGATTTAATTGAAACTTATTCATATGTTTATTAATGTAAAATATAGACTGGCAATTACTCTAAGATTTAAAATTATGAAGAGAAAAAATAAAGTTTTTATTCAGTCAGAAGAGCCAAGTAAATAGAAGAGCAATACTGAACAAAAATATCACATTGCTAAACCAAGTAGATGTGTTCAAAGACATTGGACTGGGAATAATATGCAAGTTAGTTTTACTCATCTATGAAATAGGTTTATCACTATATTGCTTCAAGCCTCTAAGTAGCTGTCAAATTAGTATTTATTTGTTAGGTACTGTAACCAAGAAATAATGACATTATCAATAAAATTCTTAAAGTTTTAGAGTTAATAGTAAGCTCAATATTCAACCAGGTGAAGGGATACCACCATAAGATAACGGAACATATTTTACTAACATTTAGCTAAATTATTATAATACACTATTCAATACATAATATTTAATACATTGTAAAATGTGTAATGACCTATGTACAATTAGAATTTGACAACATTGCACCATCACACATTGGTGAAGTCATTGGCTTGTAATAGCTACATCTTGTTTAATGAAGATTAAACTAATTAAGAAACCATGGAAAATATTTTCAAATTAGAAATGGTTCAAAGAATTTTTGTAAAGATGCATAGTATTCAGTTTCTCAACTAGTTAGAGCTGCCATCAAACCATTAAATAAACACGTGTTGTCGGCTAATGGCTTGCTGTATATTGCCTTTACTATGTTTAGGTATGTGGCTTGTATCCCTGAAATCTCCAGGACTTTTAACATGAATGGGTTTTGGATCTTGTCAAAAAGTTTTTTCAGCATCTCAGGAGATGATCATGTGTTTCTTTAAGTTTGTTAATATGACAAATTACATTGAAGGATTTCTGTATATTAAACCACCCCTGCATGCCTGGGATGAAGCCTAATTGGTCATGGTACATGATATTTTTGGTGTGTTCTTGGATCTGGTTTGCAAGTATTTTATTGAGTATTTTTGCATCAATATTCATAAGAGAAATTGGTCTGCAATTTTCTTTCCTTGCTGGATATTGCATGGTTTAGGTATCAAGGTGATGCATCTACAGAACAGTCCCACACCTAAGGCTCATGGGACAGTGAAGAAGAGATTTTAGGAAGATAATAAGATCTATATCATCAGGAAGTTTGCTTTGAGATTGTGTCTCCTAATAATGTCATTGCTACACTTATAAGATCACACCAACATGACTGTCCAAACAAGAGCCAAACAAGGAGGACACCAAGAGACATGCCAAAGTAGATAGGAAAAAACTCACAAGTGTCAGCTCAACACTAAAATCTACCAACAACCAAGGAATGCTGACTGTGGTAGATAGTCTTCCTCAGAGAAGAACACTTCAGTTCTTATCCAGTCTGATGAGTTCAGTGCTGAAAATGTATGCATACAAGTAATATACAGACTAATATATATATGCATGTGTGTGTAATAACATATATATATGTAATAACAATTAATAAAAAAGGATGACATGAATTTAATAGAGAGAAAATGGTTATATAAGAGTGGTGTTTTGTTTTGTTTTGTTTTATAAGACAGGGTTTCTCTGGGCAGGCTTGGCTGTCTTGGAGTCACTTTGTAGATGATGCTGGGTTCAACCTCACAGTGATCCACATGTATCTGCCACCTGAGTGCTGGGTTTTGAGGGAGGGTAGAAATGGATAAATGTTATAAGTATATTAGAACCTGAACATTATATTAGAGTAGGTGCCTAGGATGGTGGTGCACACCTTTGATCCCAGCACAGGTAGGCAGAGGCGAGCAGATCTCTGTGAGTTTGAGGCTAGCCTGACCTACAAACAGTCCTAGGACAGCCAAGGCTATTATACAGAGAAACCCTGTCTCAAAAAAAATGAGGCAGAGAGAGAAAGAACAAAGGCACATAGTGTCAAATTTTAAAAAATACATAAATACATAAATAAAATGGAGGAAAGATTGAGCGATTTAAAGGGGTCAAGTACATCACAAGAAGACTTACAGAATCAACTAACCTGGGCCATGGGAGCTCACAGAGACTGAACCACCAACGAAAAGAATATTCATGGATGGACTTAGACCCCTTACACATATATGTAACATATGTGCAGCTTGGTCATCATTTGGAGCTCCCTAAGAATTATAGTATGCTGTCTCTGGTTCCATTGCTTGACTTTGGATCCTTTTTTTTTTCCTAGCTGGGTTGTCTTGTCTGGCCTCAGTGGGAGAGGATGCACTTTGTCCTGCTGTGATTCAATGTGCAGGAGTGGGTTCCTATCCGTAGGGGTCCTCTCCTTTTCCTCAGAGAAGGGGAGAGGAAATGGTGGTGGAGGTGTGCCTATAAGACTGGGAGGAGAGGAGGGAGGGCCCTGTGATCAAGCTGTAAAGTGATGAAATAAATAAGTTAATGAAAAAAAAAAACCAGAAAAGTGGAAGTGTACAATTTGATCCTTCATGGCCCATCTTTTTACTTGTGAGAACTCAGGAAATGTGAACTCTATGTCAGTCATGTCTTAGTTTTCTTTGGATGAGATAGCTGTGAGAAAGTGACAAGACTGGCATATATCATACTAATTTCAGATGCCTATAGCACTTGGCTATCTGTAACCTACCTTAGATTTGAGAAAATTATAGCAATCTACAGTGCAGGTTTCACAGAGGTCACAAGGTCCTTTCACACTGGAATTGATACAGCTTTCTATAAAAACAGAATCCTTAAAGCATATCTCAATAATTATCAATAAGCTTTTACAAATGAAGTTATTTAGAAATATTTTGTTAATTCGTTTCAATCCTTCACAAAGTATAAATTGAATCCATTCTATTGTTAGCATTTTACCAGTAAAGAAATAGAGAAACTGAAGCAGGAAAACCAAGACAGTAAGTAGATCCTCAAATCAAAATACTAATTCTAGTAAACTATTCCCAAATTCTATATCGTTAGTATAAAACTCATTAACTTTTCAGTGCTCACAGTAAAGCTGAAAACACAATAGTAGCAGTATCTAATAAGCAAATAATGAGTAAAAATTAAAAAAAAAATAAGCAAAGTAACTTAATAAGCAAAGGTAGCACATAGCAACCTCAACCTCAGACTTTATATTTATATATAAAACTCTTTTGTAAATGGAATATACTGTGAAACACATTGAATAAGTATGAAAGATTTTATGAACTGAGGTGAGAAATCATCCTCTTGCCTCATCCCTACCATAGGTTCATCTGTCTTGACTTCTCTAGTTTTTTTTTTTATTTCCTCTTTGTAGGGTTATGTATAACACATGGGACACTAGACTAATCTATTCACACACCCATACTAAATCATACATTTAACCACACCTTCATGGAAGAATTTCAATCTTCTCTGCAATCCTGAAGTATAGACATATGACAAAATTGTTCATAATAGCATTTGATGGATGATGATAAGTGAACAAAAATAAATGATATTTGAAAAGACATTTGAGAAATAAGCAGTCGTTTAGGAGTAAGGAATATATGATAGTATATTAACTCAGGAGAAGGTATGAAAAGGTGCTATAAAGTCATGATTTTGTTGCAAAGAAAGTGAAGGGAAAACCCGTATCAACACTATTGGTTGAGTTAAGCAGCATACAAATTTCTAACTAATTAATGTGGTGAATATTTTTCTTTATCACATTTCAAGATTTAGAGTACACTTGGGGAGCATAAAGTTTCTTTTTAAATTACATTACAAAGTACTGAATCTAATTAAGGTATCCTTAGGAACAGTGGAGGTATTCAAGATTATTCATGAGTTTTACTTGGGCAGAGAAGTGAGATCTGTTTTTACCATCTCCTCTTGGAGCAGGAATATATAATAGCCGAGAACAAATATAAACATACCGGCACACAGGCGCTCTTCAGTACTACTTTGCTCCTGTGCACCAGAGGTGAAATAGAAGCAGTTCAATACACTAGCATGGAAATAGAATTAGCGAATATTGCCAAAGTTTTATTTACTTTTAATCACATTTTAAGCAGCTTACAGGAACAGTCATGATTATGTTCTAAATAACTTAATGGAACTTTAGAAAATAAAAATAAAAATAAAAAGCATTATTTTGCTGATCATATAAATAAATATTCCAGAAACTTTACATTATAGTGACAGCCATTTTCAGATCATGTATCCATATACCTATATATCTCTATATAAGATATATATAGATATATGTTCATGATATAAAAATGTTATATTACATTCTAGTCCATAAAGAACCACTAGGGTTGGAAATAACTATAGCCTAAATGCACTTTGTGAGTATACTCCTATGTGCCCAGATAACAATGAACACTTGTGTATGTATTTATTCAGAACAAATAGATTAATTATAGTTGATAGCAAATTTTAAGCAGCAATCACCAATCAGCTTCACAGTTGTCATTTTACTCTATCTCCTTTGCTATTGCTTTGTAGAGTGTGGAGGTAACTCATGAACTCACTTAAGTAAAGGCTATATCTTAAAATGTCAATAATCCTCTTCAAAAATAAATTTTAGCAATATCAATGTAAGCATAAATGAACTCTCTCATATACACACACACACACACACATATATATATATATATATATATATACATACATATACTGTGTCTATATGCATCATTTAAGGACTATGATCACAATCATCACTGTGAATTTTCTTTTTAATTTATAAAGACAAAATTCACATTTTTGAAGTGAGTGAATTTTTTCATATCTTCATTTAAGGTCAGGCAAATTTTTGGAACATGTTAATCAAAGAGAATACTTATTGTCATATCTTGCTTCTGACATTTAAGAAAAACTCTTCATGCAAATGGGGTATGTGACTAAACTACCAAAGGAGTATATCAAATGCTTAGCATAGAAATACAATGAAGTTCTCTATATTGACTGAAGTCCTTCATGTGTCTCTTCTCAAGTGCAAATTAGACTTAGATTCTCCCCTTTGAAGTAGAGGTACCCTTGTACATATGCTGCTTAAAGCATACTGATATCTATCGTGAATTGAAATTAAAGAATCAACTTAAAATATTTCCATGCACGGAGCTTTTATTTCTTATAAGAAGTCCCTAATCTAAAAGGTATTCTCAGTTCATCAAACTATTTTTTTTCTTACCACTTATAATCGGCTTTTTAAAATTTAAAATATTAGTTCATTTTCCCCTAAGATAATTTTGTTCAAATGCTTGACTTAGTTATTTGATTTTGATTTTTAATGATTAACTACCTATTTTGCTATAACTTCCAAAGTGTATTTATTATACAAATTGGACTTCATCAAATGGGAGTCCTTAATTGCATTTGATTGAGATAGAGATTTTTTTTTTCCATTTGTGTTTTATGAATCTTAAATGCAAGGGACAGTGTTAATAAGAGGCAACCAAAGCCCACAGCTACATCTGAGTAAGAAGACATTCTGGAATACATTGGCTGAGAAAAGGTTCAGTTTCTTCTGGGTTTACCTAGCTTGACTGAAAACTCCACAAACTAAGAGTGTTTTATTTACCCACTTGTCCGTTGGATATCACGTCATCATGAACAATTGAAAACAGTCCTTTATTTAATCAAGAAAGCTTTTCCCATAGCTCAAATAAATAAGCAAACAAGGATGAGAGGCAAGGCTAGAACACTGCGGGATAGAGAGACTCTATTTCACTCTGCTTTACTCGGGTCGGTAAATATTTGTATAGCTTCCATTGCATCCCGTAAAATGCCGTGGTGAGGATTTAGACAGCAATGGGTCATGGTATTTTTCCAATGGAGTTCACTCAGATTCTATTCTACTTTATATCTCGGATTTATTTTTTATCATATAATTTTTATATGTCTTTATCTCATAACTTTCATTTAACTCTCATTTTGTGCATTAGGAGGCATCACACAATTTCAAGAACAAAATATTATTGTATAGTATTCATTTGTTTTCTAATTTGGGCATAACATAATTATATTCTATTATGACTGATGGACTGAAAAAAACATCCTTCCATGTTTTAAATTCTGTGCTCTTTGCTTATAATTTTATTGGCAACAGAATATTATGGATAGGAAAACTTATGCAATCAGCCTACATGGCACCTAAAATCTTACATAGGACACGTGAATCCACAACGCAGTTTTGTAAAGTCATGCCTGTAATATTGCTATAGATTATAATATTAAACATATCCTTGGCAAAGGTCCAGGTGATGTTCTTCATGCTTCACATCACCTAGTCATTGGACACAGCCACGGCAGAACGCAAACTTAATCCTTGGGACATGTCTTCTGCAGGGGATAATTCTGAGAAGAAAAAGGACTGTGTCACATCATATATAATGCTTCATTTCCCTGGGAAGTAGGTGCTTATATTGAAGAGAAAGTGTAGATGCCAAGTAGTATTTTGTGGCATTCATTTTTTTTTACATTTACATTAACCAATATTTTTATGTTCTATTTTTTGTATTGAGATATTATACAATCATCCACTGAAAATTTAACATCTGCAGACCATTCTGCTTCTGTCCTTTCCCTCTATATTTGATTTGTGCAGTTGTTTGAAGTAGATTTTGGATCAACAAACAATTATAGTTACTTATAGATCTCCTGTTAACGGAGATATAAAGATGAGCGTTTTCACACAAGTTTCAGTGAGTACACCAACGGACTGCGAGCAACCATAGATTCTTGGTGGCAGCACTTTCATAAGAAAAGGCAGCTACGAATGACAGCTTTATCTGATACATGCTTGTGTATTCAGAAAGTTGCAATGGAAAACACTGATAAATTTTCACAGAGTACATCATTCATTGCGGGATATATAGCAACCAGTTAAAAATTAAGTTTTATGCATCGTATGATACTAAAATCAAATATGAGTTTGGAAAAAATCTAAGGTTATGTCTACAATGAAGTGCTGAAAATGAGATGAAAACATTGTCAACTAATTAAATAAAAAATGCTTAAAAATGCTCCTACTGTACCAAGACTCACTGGCACATCTCACGAAAGGATAAAAAAAGAAAGATGAGAAGAGGAAAAGTGAGATAAATGCCTAAAAATTAGAGTTATGGTCTTTGAGTAATTGTTGTAACATATAACACAATCACAAATAATACAGAAAGGATTTGGAAATGGATGAGGAAAGTCCATACAGCAGGAAGAAATGAGTAACATACCACTTAAGGGACAGAAGAGGACACAACAGAAGTAAGCCTCCTGGAAGAATAAATAGTGCTTTGACATAAACACATTTAAATGCTGAAAAATGTGATTTAAAATCAGAAATAAGTGATTCCCATATGATTCAAACACTGGTCCATGTTGGAATTAGCAGAACCTTTCCCCAATTAGCATGTAAAATGGAGTCTACATTATCAATAACAATTTTTAATTAAAATGGATTTTACAACATAATATATGATATATATTTGTTCAGCAGTTTACATGCTTAGATATACTAATTTTGTAAAATGTTGATAAGCATAATGCCAGTAATTCATGTTTGAGGAAACTTATATGGGAAGTTAAATTAATTATTTAAGACAAAACAGTCAATTCCAAAATCTGGGCTTCTGAAATCTAAGAATATAAATGTCTTTCTGACATAACAGGTTTTTTTCCTTATCTCCAAAAGTTTGACTATTCATATCCAAAACATTATTAAAATGGGTACACAATATAAGAAATGTTTTTATATTATAAAGTAAAACTTTTTAAAGAAAATCAGATTATCACTGGCCATAGTGGCACACACCTTTAATTCCCCGCCCCCCCCCCTTTAACCCTTAGGAGGCAGAGGCAGGTGAATCGTTGTGAGTGTGAGGCCAGCCTGGTCTACAAAGTGAGTCTAAGACAGCCAAGGTTAGACAGAGAAACCTTGTCTCAAAAACCAAAGGAAAAAAAAATAAAGAATGAAATAAAAGAAAAACAAGAAAATCAGATTTTTGAATATTTTCTACAGTGCATTTTTTTTCACGTTCACTTCTTGCTCTAACTCCTTGTGGATCAATCCCACTTTCCTTACTGACTCAGTTTTGTGCATCCCCTCAAATTTTCACCTATCATGTACAATATGTGTTGCAAATATATTGTTGGATTTATAGCCCTATTCTAGAATATGATCCACTAACTAACACTATTAATTTACAGAAACTTGTCTGTCCCTCTCCCAAGACCTATCAGTTGTCAATAGCTCCTTTGCCAGAAGTGAAATGCCATGTTCAAATCTCACCTGTATGTTGGAATGTGGTCCAGCTTCAGCTTGTACGGCTGTAGTGTATGTTGCCAGAACTGCTGTGAATTCCTATGTGCAACTAGCCGGTTATGTCTGAAAAGCATTCTTTCATTGTAGTCATTCACCACTCATGGTTTTACACTCTTTCTTCTCGCTCATCTGCAAAGATCTATGAGACTTGGGAGGGATAAATGTAATGTTGATGCTACATTTAGTGCTGAGCTTTTCCATAGCATCTTATTCTCTGCACCTTGGCCAGTTGTTTGTCTATGGGTCAATAATCATCTATTGTAAATAGAAGACTCACTGATAATGTTTAAGATGCCCATCAGATAAATCTATTAATGGAAGCCCTTTTCACTGTGTGCTTGGTGTATTGTAGTCCAAGTCATTTATTTTTTTCTGCATGGACGAAGGCTACAGCTACAGAGATCTTGGTGACACATGGCTTTATGCATGAATTTCCATTAACGTCAATGCTTCTGTTAATGAGACAATGAAATGTTTTCCCATGGCAAGAAAATATTAACTTCTAATCAGGTTGTGACAAAGGCTTGATTTAAGAAGTTTCTGGTAACACTGAATGACAGCATCCAGTATTCCCATAGATGGTAGATGGTCAGTGATTTAAACAATATATAAAATGCTTTGAGCATATAGTTTGGCACAAACATTATACTTGTTCTTTGCCAAAGAATATTGCTTCATTTCTGAATGATTCAAGAAGAAGAAATAATTCTAGTAGTCCAGTCTCTTAGATAACTCAACTATTTATAAGAATCTTCCTATCAAGATCCTGAGGTTGCCATAGTAGAAGCTACTATAAGTTCCATGTGGCATTTTCCATATTACCACCATGGATAGATATCTCAATTACGCAAACACTAGCTTTATTGCTAATACAGACAGCATTCACAGTGCAGACTCCAACCAAACTGTTCTGGCACCAGAGATATAAGGGAAAAGTAAGATTGTGTCATTAATTTAATTAAAAAATAGTCAAGAATAATTCTGTCACTTTTTGACAGCATTCTGCCTTTATCTGAGAAGAGCAAATTTGGAAATTCTCAGTATTTGTGATGTTATATACATGAGTCAATTTTGTATTTCCAGTATCACATGTCACAAGTTATTCAAAATGTTATGTTTTGGCTCACTGTTACCAGTAGGATATATGTGCAAGCTATTATCTAAAGCTGTCTAAATCCTCAGCATCATGAACTATAGGAAAATGATAAGTGTACAGTGGGATTATAAAATAATATACATTGGTGTATTATATTGTGATCATAATGAATGAATACTGATTTTTATGTTTTTACAAAGGAGAAGTAAGTGACCCATGCAATTAATTGATTTATTTATAATAACACAGAGGTAGACCTAGGGTTTAAGCAAGTCTTTTTCTTCCTGTACACCATATGTTCTGCTACATTGCTTGAAGGAGAGGTGAACAGAGGACCCGTGAGAAGGGTTAATTCTGTGTCAACCCTCACAGAAGGATTTCAAGGAGTCAGTGTTTGGGTCTCTGCTTAAACTTTAAAGTAAGTGCAGAATTTAATTAGAAAGGAAAAGGCATTTAACACAAGATTCAATATTTTAAAAAAAAGAGAGAGAGAGATTTACTTGTGAAAAAGAAGATGAAAAGAGATATGGTTCTGTGTATGAGATTATGAAAAGTGTCATTCATTGTAGTCAATTCATAAAGACTTATGGTCTCAGGTTAGAAATGAAGTTATAAATGATAAGCAAACATACCATTTATAAAACTACATTTTAAGACTTTGCAGTTTTAGCTTTAGACATGAGTGGTGTATGAAGCTCTACGAGTCAGCAGGACTCTACAATAAAACACAAAATGGAAAACTATATATTAAAAATGTGGTTCAGGTTGTTGGTGTAAACATGTAAGAGGATAATGACCTAGACCCCAATTTATGTAAATCAATTCATCTGCAGTCATTTGTGGAGTCCCCTAGCAGCCGTTCAGTACTTGTTCCGTGCTGATAAGTCTTGATCTTTAACTTCTTCATACGTCTCTGTGATGCATGCTTATCTATGTAAACCAATTATTTAGTACTCATTTGCCTGAGGACTTAGTCATCAGGTGTAGCTATTTCTTGAAATTTTGAGCAAAACACAAGAGTAAGCTGATATATCCAATTTGTTACCAAAAAGTGGGGAAACAATATACTGATTGATGAAAACATTAGTCACACATTAGCATGGATTCCTGAAGCCAGTAATCTTTAGGGGATTTTCATTGAATCACTGAAATCACTGAACTATCGTTCATTGTATGTATAAACTGGTGCTAATAGATTTTTATATTTCTTGAAACACAACTACCATATATGTTGTAATATGAACATGGTAAAATTCATATATAAGTAATATATATATGTGTGTATGTGTGTGTAAGATATCTATATCTATATCTATATCTATATATATCTATATATATCTATATATATACCCATTATTCTAATGACATTGTAGCAATAGATTATCATTACTGTTCACTTTAAACAGAAAAGTATGAAATAAATACAAAGTTGAAAGGAAAGGTTAATATGTAGCAAAATATGGAGTAGAATTGCAGATGTCTAATAAATGGAAGTTCAGAATAATAATGAAGATTTTACTAAAATAATTACTAAGTATTATTTTGCTTTAACTATGTAAATTTACTGTATGAAGCAGCAAAAACATCAACACTGTTAAATAAATAGATATTCAAATATTCTAATGGAGAATGACAGTTGGGTTGTGGAATTTGATTGAGGCTTACCAGTTTAGACTATGGTCTCTGGTTGTTGTTGGTGTTTGAGAATGTTAGGTGCAGCAGATAGATATGATTCTATAGAAAGGTAAGGTAGGATAGTTAAATAAGGTCTTCAAAAACCTCAGAGACACACAGAATATGGCATGCAAAAATGTCTTCATTATTTTAAAATGAGGCAAGTTAACTCCTGGAAACAATCATCATACCTAAAAGAGGATGATGAGCATCACAGAACCTCTCTATGGAGATGGCTTCAAATGTGGCAATCAAACCACTGGGCAAAATGTCCTCTTTTCTACCACAGACAGAATTCTGTCTGAAAAAGGGCAAGCTTGGATGCAGACAGGGTCGACGGGAAAACTCTGTCAAGACAGGGAAAACAAGTCCTCAATTGTTCCTGCCTCACAAATATGTCTGTCAGATATATTGGACTAGCAGGCTGAAGAAGCTGCTCCAACGTAAGAGCAAGTTTGGGTGACTATTCAGGTAGCAAACTGTCCCTGTAGCCTTCTCATTTGGAAAGCTACTAACCTGCACTCCTGGCATACTCAGGTAATCAAGTTTATTCCTTCTCAAGTCTCTGATGGAGTTGAAGAATAGGTAGCTTAGTTTTACAATGAAGCTTAGTTGTTTAGGGCTTAAGATGTTTTAGGCCTAGAGAGAGGTTTTAAGTTGATAATGTCAAGATGTTATGGAGATTGATTTACATTCAGAATTTTAGACGCACCAAGATAGGAAAGATGTTTTCCACAAGGCTGTCAAATACAAATAGCCAAAACACTAAGGTTGTAACATTTATATAATTGCTGATTGTGTCATGGTTATTCTTGCTACAGGCAGTTTATTGTATATATTTATAATAATATAAATGAATATGTAAAAATAAAAAACAATGTTAAAAAAAAAAAAAAGAAACCCGTCGGAGGTATGGATTTGCTGAAAGAAACTTGTGACTGTGGGAAGTCCTGGAGAGTTTACAGTTTCACCACACTTCTGGTATTCTCTCTACTTCTTCATGTGTTTGACATGCCATCTCTCAGCCTCTTGCTCTTTGCCTACTGCCACTGTGGACACCCCTCCTGTAACTGTATACCAATGGAAAGTCCTTCTCCTACAAGCGAATGTAAGTCATAGGACTTTATCACTACAATAAAATGTAACTGATGTATGGGCTGACTTCAGTCAAACACTAGTATCACCATAATTGAGACAAAAGTTTCTCCCTGGTAGCACTACTTTGGGATGTTCTTGAAATTTTAGGAAATGATGCCTACTGTAAGGGAATTGTTTACTTGGGTCATGTTCCTATTTGTCTCTCCCTCTCTCTATGCCTGTGCCTATGCCTATGCTGATGACTATGCCTATGCCTACTCCTGTCCCTATGCCTATGACTATCTCTATATCTATATGATATATACACATATGTACAATCATATCATATGTATATGATGTGCATATTTTATATATTTGTATATGATGCACTTGTACTTGTATAAGTATATGTAAATATAGGTATATATATGGTATGTACATGTGTTATGTGTATCTATGAATATGCATATATAAATATATAAACATGTAATTTATAAGTATAAGATATATAAAAATTAATACATACAAATGTTTGTGAATTCCTGGAAACATATACATGTATACATGTATATAAGCATATATATGCATATATATATATATGGCATATATATTCCCAGGAAAACACACTGAATATGGATATATAAATATATATACATATATATCAAGTAAAATTCCCTAAATAAGCCACTATAAATATACATAATAGTATGAAATATATTATATGTCATAAAGTATAAAATCTTTTCTGTCTTCTCATTGTTTGGTCTTTGCCTCCTGATTGGTAAGTAGGCAATGCTTTGTCTCTGCCAAATACTTCCCTCTATGATAGGCTTACTCATTTGAAACCATGAGACAGAATAACGCTCTACTCCTTCAGACAATTTCTGCCAGTAATTTTATTCACAGTGACAGGAAAATGACCCAGCTGAGGGACTTTACTAAAGCATCTGTCCCTCAGATACTGTTCAGAAGCCATACTAACATTATGACATTCCTTCCCATGTACAAAATTAAACAAAAGCAAAGATGCCAAGGAAAACTGAGACCCATTCTTCCATGCTTTGATTTGGAAGTGGCTTAAATGAAGGTCTACCCACCGGACCATTGCCTAGAATTTGTCACAGAACTGTTCTTTAAAGCAACATAGACACACAGGGAAAATTACTTGTGACACTTAGTGAGTGTAACTGCTTTTCCGACATCATGACAAGACTAAATTGATACTGTCTTCAGTTTCTTCCACCTGGAACTATTAATGACCTTGATCAAGAAACTTAGTTATATGCAGTGCTCTTGCAAAGATGTTGGAAGATGAATACATTAAATTAAAAACAAAATAATAGTTCTGTTGAGCATTTTCTAGCCTGAAGGCACAGGACATAGATTTCATGTATGTTATTTTAGTGCGTCCCTGAGCATCCCTATGTGAGAATGCCAGAAGAATTGTTTTATTATTAAAGATAATGAAAACTCAGTGTCATGGGCCACAAAAATCACGTGCTGCATTTGCAGATTTTAGAAAGAAAGAGTTAGCAGACATGTGTGACTCAAGAAATATTACTACATTAATGTGTAAAACCTCGGTTCCACCCTGTTTGAAGGGTGTAATCCCAGGTCAATAATTTAAACATCCCTCCAATTATCCCCTAAAGGAGGAAATAACACACTCATAAAAGGGGTTTTTCATAACTGCTAAGTGTAGGTAGTATTCTAAATAATATGCAATGAAAGATAAGGATTAAATCCATATAAAATGTGTTACCCAGAGTGTAGCATATAGTAGAAAAAATATTGAATGTCATTTATTAATGCATTATTAATGTGTAACTTTTTATTATGTGTCCTCAATAGTGTAAATGTATACTTTTTTATATCAAATATATTTTGTCTAGGATGTTTATCTACAGTGAATAATGAGGTTATCTTATAACATGAATCTCAATATTTCCCAGAGGGGCTATGAACATCATCAGATACCTACCCCTCAGCAAGAACTGGGCAATTTGTGACCATATTAACACAGCATAGATTATTTTTACAGTTCTCTTTCCAAAGTTTTCTATCTGAAGTAATTTCTTCTGCATATATAAAAGTATAATTATTGTCTTTTACAAGATGGTCTGAGGAAAAAAGGGGGCACTTTTGAAGAGTTGGACTGTGAAATTGCCATTATCCCGGACTTGACCCTGGAATCATTATTCTTCCAATTAGATACATTTCACACATGACTACAGTGACAATGATGTGTAAATAGTTTTCTTATATCCAAAGGATCTGAAGTACTTTTGAAGAATATCAACAATGAAGAAAATTACACCTCTACGATCTTAGGGCAAATTTACAGGTTAGTTTTGGAAAATCGTGTGTTAATGTATACACATCACATATATTAATCAAGTATGCACACAAACATATGTATTACTAATATATGCTAACCATACATAATTAATTTGCTTATAAAAAACACACTTGAAAGATTAGTCGTTTTACTCTTCAAATAAGCCCTATTTCTGAAAAAAAAAACTCTTAAATATCTAGTTATATGCATTTTAAATTCTTTTTCTCCATTTATAATCAATTTATAGCCTGAATCCAGGCCCCTAACATCTCTCCTCCTCCCAGTCACACCCTCTCGCCCACTTCCTTCCATTTCTCCCTTTTCCTTCTTCTCAGAGCAGGGGAGCCTCCTAGGGGGGTATCAACCCACCCTGGCTCTTCAAGTCCAAGCAGGACTAGGAGCGTCATCTTCCACTGGGGCATGATAAGGCCCCCCAGCTAGGGGAAAAGGAATGCACTGGAAGACAACAGAGCCTGAGCCAATTCTTATCACCATTGTTTGGGAGCCCACATGTTGACCACACGTTGATCTAGAAATGAATGCTCTTTGGTTTGTGGCTCAATCTCGGTGAGGCTCCATGGACCCAGATTAGTTAACATGTAGGTCTTCCTGTGGTGTTCTTAACCCATCTGGCTCCCCATATTCTTCCTCCCACTGTTCCAGAGAACTCTGTAGATGCAGCCTATTCTTTGGTTGTAGGTATCTGCATCTGTTTCGATCAGCTGTGGGATAAAGCCTCTAAGAAAACAGTTATACTAGGCTTCTGTCTGCAAGCATCGCAGAGTATCATTAATAGTGACAGAGGTTGGGTCTTTCCTATGGGGTGGGTATCTATTTGGGCCAGTCATTGGTTTGTCATTCCCTCAATCTATGCTCCATCTTTATCCCTACACTCCTTGTAGGTGAGACAAATGTTGCATTGAAAGTTTTATAGGTGGGTAGGTATCCCCTTCCCTTCCCTGGGTGTTCTATTTGGCTACAGGGCGTGGCAATTCCAAGCTCCTTAAAGCCTGTTGCTGAGAATCTTCCCCAGGGTCACCGTCATAGACTCCCTGGAGTCTCCCCTGTCTGAGATAACGCCCCCCACTGATTCCCACTGTCTCTCCTTGCTCCCCCTGCTCATTCTCCCACTCTTTGCACACTAGATCCCCGCCCCAGGTACTTTCTAGACCTTCTCTCTCACCCAGGTCCCTCCCTCCAATTACTTCAGGTCTCTATTTTATTTTCTGTTTTGAGTGAGATTCAAGCATCTTCCCTTAGCTTCTTCGGGTTGCGGATTGTTTCAAGGTTATCCTGTACTTTATGGTTAATTTCCACTTAGAAATGAGTGCATACCATGGGTACCTTTTTGGGTATGGGTTACATTACTCAGGATGATTTTTTTCTAGTTCCATCTATTTGCTTACAGATTGCATGATATCTTTGTTTTTAATATTTGAGTAGTATTCCATTGTTTAAATGTACTACACAATTTTCTTGATCCATTTTTCAGTTGAGAGACATTTGTGTTGTCTCTGAATAAAGCTGTTATGAACATAGTTGAGCAAGTGTCCTTGTAGTATGGTGGAACATCTTTGAATATATGCCCAGGCATGATGTAGCTGGGCCTTGATGTATATCTAGTCCAATTTTTCTGAGAAACCTCCAAACTGATTTCCACAGTGACTGTACAAGTTTACACTCCCACCAAAAATGGAGGCAGGTACCCTTTGCTCCACACTCTCTTCAGTAGGTGTGGTCACTGAGTTTTTTATTTTGTCCACTCTGAATGTTGTAATATGGAATCTCAGAGTCATTTTGATTTGTAGTTCCCTGATGACTGAGGACATAAATCATTCCTTTAAGTTCTTCTTGTCCATTTAAGATTCCTCTATTGAATATTCTCTGTTTAGCTATGTATCCCATTTTTAATTGTATTGTTTTCTTTGTTGGTATTTAATTTCTTCAATTCCTTATATATTTTGGATATTAGCCATTTGTCAGATGTAGGATTGGTGAAGATCTTGCTGTTTTGTTCCACTGAGAGTATTTTGTTTTGTTTTTATTTTTTGTTGTTTTGTTTTGTTTTTGTTTTTGCCTTAAGAAGCTTTTCAGTTTCAAGAGGGTCTCATTCATTAATTGTTAATTTTAGAGCCTGAGCTGTGAGTGTTCTGTGCACGAAGTTATCTCTTATGTCATTGAGTCCAAGGTTGATCCCCAATTTCTGTTTCAATAGATTTAGTATATCTGTTTTTTTTTTTTTCTGAGTTCTTTGATACACTCAGACTTAAGTTTTGTGCAGGGCAATAAATAGGTATCTATTTGCTTTTTCTACATGCACACCATCACCATTTGTTAACGTTTCTTTCTTTTTTTCCATTGCATGGTTTTGGCTTCTGTGAGCATATGGTGTTGACCCCAGCTGAGACACCGTAGTAACAGAGGTCATGGAAACTAAAGAGGATACCTTTAACTAGACAGGACTCCTGGTGGAGAGAGGGGAGAAACAACTCACTCACAAAAACATCGATCTAAAATTTACCTTTCCTACAAGATACGAAGGGATAAAAATAGAGCAGAGATTGAAGGAAGGTCCAACCAATACCTGGGACAATCTGAGACCCACCCCATGAGAGAGATCCAATACCTGACACTATTTAAGATATTCTGCTATGCTCACAGACATGAGCCCATCGTAGCTGTCCTCTGAGAGGCTCCACCTAGCAGTGGATTGAAACAATCTGAGACTCACAGCCAAAGATTGGGTGAAACGTAGGTAGTCTTGTGGAAAAGTGTGGGGAAGGATAGAAGGACCAGCAGCGTCAACTAACAAGGCCCCAAGTGGGGCTTGTGGAAACTGAAGCGCCAACCAATGATCATGCGCAGAATGGACCTAGGCCCCTCCCACAGATGTAGCACAAGGGCAGCTCGGGCTTCATGTCAGTACCCTCGTAAGGGGAGCACGGGTTGTCTCAGGCATGGACTCTCGTTCCCGCTTTTGGATTGCATGCGTCTGGCAGGACTGCCTTACCAGGCAACAGGGGAAGACAACAAACTCAATCCTATTGAGGATAGATGAGCTGGGGTGGGGATGGGCATGGGGATCAATTTTTTGTGATAAATATAGGAATGAGGGAGCAGGGAGGGAGTGTAGGACTGGGAGGAGCGGAGGGAAGGGGCCGTGATCTGTGATTGGGGTGTAAAGTGAATAAATAAATACTTTTAAAATAATGGATGTTTTCTGAATAAGTTATAATTCAAAAATGATGTTTAAAAAAAGAATCATGTAATTTTGGTAGGAATTGCATTGAATCTAAAATTGTTTTTTTTTTTTGTAAGATAACCATTTTTAATATGTTAATTGTACTTATCCATGAGCTTGGGAGATTTTTCCATTTTTTTGATATCTTCTGTAATTTTTTTTTCTTCAGTGACCTGAAGTTTTGGTCATATAGGTCTTTTACTTGCTTAGAGTTACATAAAGATATCTTATATTATTTGTGGCTATTGTGAAGGGCGCTGTTTCCCTAATTCCTTTCTCAGCCCGTTGATCATGCGTAAAAAGGAAGGGTTACTGATTTTCCTTTTTAGTTAATTTTCCACCAAGACACTTTGCTGAAGATATTTTTCAAGTTTAAAAGTTCCTAGGCAGAATTTTGAAGATCACTTATGTATACTATCACACATCATCTGAAAATAGTCATACTTTGACTTCTTCCTTTCCAATTTGTATCCCCTTGACTTGCTATAGTTCTCTTATTGCTCTAGCTAGAACTTCAAGTACGTTGAATCAATATGAAGATGATAGGCATAATAAAATACCATTATACCCTAAACAGACACCATAATTTGCATACATATTTAATAGTATAAATATTTTGCAGACACTGGAAAATGGACAATTTCATTTTATGTTCTTGATTAATCTGATAGCTTTTTAAAAAATTTACATCTAATGGGGATTTCACTGGACTTCATATCCTGGTAAATACCCTTAATCACTTGTACAATAAGGAAATTTTAGAGGATAATGTTTAATCATAGTCATCAGAAGATTACCTTTAAAAACAAGCAATTTCTCGCATCACATCATTCAGGTTTTGCTTGCTATACATTATCAAACTCTGCAGCTATGTCAGTTATTTATTTAAGCTGTGAATTATTGTCATACAGCTAAATATAGCTTCAAAACCAAGAAGACCAATCCTTCTATTTGTCAGTGATGAATTTCTAAAGCCAGTAAAAAACAAATTATATTTCTGTAAAGTATTTATTGAAAACATTGTGTATTACCTCTCAGTTTCTTATATGGTAGATCCTACTGGGAAGCTAAACAAATAGCCATGGTTCACTTGTTTCAAATACCAATAGAAATTGCCTTAATCTAGAATTCCCATGAGCTGCAACTAGGAATCTGACAGGCAAGGTTTCTCCTTTATTTCATTCACTATAAAAAATTTTAAATCTATAATACATAGACATATTATCTAGTCACTGGGTATTACATGAGTGAAAGAACGACTGGCTAAATGAATGCATATATGAAAATGAGTAAATGTTTTTACTTCCTCAGATGATGGCATGACATGAAAGCCATAAATGAGCTTTACAACTACATGGCTTGGACAGAATCTAGAGCACTTCTTTCTAGTCTGGAAGCTTCTAGCCTCCTACCAATCTAATCTTCTGCAAGCCCTTCATCTTCCAACCTCCATCTGCTAACTTGGGTCTAGAACGATATTTACTCTCTGAGTCTTCCTGCTGAATAAGCTTAACCTTTCTTGTTCTTTCTGAACTTTGGCTGGCTGGTTCAACTCAGCTGTTCTAGTTCAAAACTTCTCTCTAAATTAACACATTTAGACTGGCTTCTCTATGCTTATTGAATTTCTCCACTTGGAGAGCTGCCTCCGTGCTGTGCAAACTGAACTGCACTAAATTAGCTGCACCAAACTCAACAAAACTATACTGTACTGACTGCACAAACTCTTCTGTGTATTTCTGTACTGTATGCACCTCCTCACTACTACATTGCAATATACTGTCTGTCCCCATACTCTCTGTTCTGCTCTTAAGGAGCTTCTCTTTTCTGTTTGTTCTACAGAGATATAGGAGTATCCTATTTCTGACTCATTCTGTCAAAACATTCTCTGATTCATCACTTTATCTGCCCCTCAATTAAACAGAATTTTTTTAAATTAGAGGTGTTGACTAAAGATGTGTCTGTACTCCAGCCAGAGGGATTAAATTGGCCAGAGTCAGCAAGAGTACCACAATAATTTCTTCTGGAAAGTTTTTTTTTCTCTGTGAAGACCAGTGAAGCATTGAACGGCAGCATAAGGATGCAAAAGCATCGGTCCACTGTCTGTCAGTTCCATTTCTACTACTCCCAAACATCATGTATCTTCCCATGCATCTGTCCCCAGCAAAACTTAACATGCCCTATCACGAGATATCTTACAGGAAAACACCATATGACCCAACCTAGTCTTCAAAGAAACCAGAAACTTCCACTTCAGCCTGAGGAGTTCGCTCTCCACACGGCAAAGACCTGTGGGGGATATTCAGAAGAATCTCCTAGTCTTTCCTGAAGGAATGCTTGGTTCACATTTGCCTTGCGTTTGCATCTTTGGTGTTGCTATTGGTAGTTTTTACTTTCACTTTGTGACAGATGTTTCTTGAGAATCAGAAAAAGAAAACTCAGACTATGATTCATTCCTGTTTGTGTCGGAGGATTGTGAGAATGGACCAGATCATACTCCTCTGTTTGTTAGTAATGATGATGTGGTTGTGTCAACACAAAGGCCCTGTCTGGGTACATCAGCTAACATCTGGATGTTTGCTCCTGATGGAAACTTGGTTCTGTCAGCAATTTGCCCACCAACCTGTTCCAAGCAATAGCTACATGCCTATCAAAAAGTTAGGAAAGTATTGCTGGGTCATTGTTTCTGAGATTTAACAGGAACATTCAGAGGTGAGCCAAGAAAAGATGAGGAATTGACTCAGGTTCCTAATTTGCTGAGAGTGTTCAGCATTAGGGAAATTAGGTCTCAGGATTAGGATGTGGGGAGATGACAGGTGCCAATCAACAAATCAGAATTTTCTGGGTATGTAGTTTATCATATTTATATCATCTCTTTATACTGTAAGAGTAATTGCTGGCAACCATGGTCATTTGGTGATATACCACTGCTTGTAGAAGCTATGTTTTCTACTTCTTCATATAGTTCACGGGTTGGCAGGGAAGCATGGAGATTGAGGAGACTATAGGGAAAACACACAGTGTGCACATTATTGTTAAAAATGGGAGGTTGTTAAAAGAAATTGTACATGAGAAAATGAATGTAAAATCTTTTTCAACTGGGAAAAAGTATATTTATAAATAAAAGTGGCCTGAGCTGTCTCAGTGCCAGAGTGTGTGAAGTATGCCTCCTCGTCCTAGTGTTCTTTCTCCAATTTCACACATCCTCCTTTGGGTTTGAAGTATTCTGTCGGGGCTGAACTCTGGCGCCTACATGTTTTCCCAGAGCTATACCTACTATGTAACTCGAGATTCTGTTGAACTGACTACCAGCTGTAGGGTATCAAACATAGGTTAGCTAAACTTTGGTCTAAAAGCTAACTTTTCCAGCTCTCTTTTCTATATAGCCATCTTAACAGGGCAGAAGTCTAGACAAACCAATAGACTCAGTCTGGAATCGGAGTCTAAATATAGAAGTCACACCAGCAGTTTTATCATAAGATATATTGCGTGACTCAGGTCAGTTTGTATCAGCACTTAACTGGGTATTTTTTAATTATAAGGCTTAACATAACAATGTGCAATAAAAGCATAATGAACAACTGAAGAATACTAGACATTTTACTGAGAGCCAGTGATGTATCCAAAATGAATTAAGAGTTATATTGGACAGGGTATAAATCTACATTAAAGATATCTATAATTATAAAATTATGAACAGACCCATATTTTTATAAAAAAAATACCAGGTTTTTATTTAAAAACAAAAATACCTAGTTTTATTAGACAGTAAAGAAAAACTGTAGAAAATTTTGATATATTTGTTATGTGGACTTTGATATAGTATAAATTAGCATAAAGATAGCTTACAATAAAATCAAAATTCAGAGAAAATATACTCATTACCATTCCAAGAGACAAACTGTTCTAGAGATATTCTAAATATCTGCACAGCTAAAGTTAAACATTTCTTCCCCTTTGAAATGTTTTATATTTATAACTTAGCAACTTTGCTCAGTGCCAGATCTTATAGACTTAGACCTTGAACAGAGGTAATCTCAAAAAATTACAGGCCAAGAGCTCTCTACCCTTCAATTGTCTGTTTCATCCTTCAGGAACATATGGTATTTCATGTTTAATTTCATATCCTGTCTGGTATGGAAAAACCTACTTAATCAAGAAAATTATTAAAATATAAAAATTCACTATTTATTTAACGAAACTACTGTAATGTGTCCAATGCAAAGTTTGAAAGCTTTATTACTTAATTGAACTTAATTAATACAATGTATTTACTACCAAATATCAATTGATATACTAATTAAAACCTAAAATTTTATTGACTTGGCTCTAAGCTTAGTCAGATGATATTTTTAATTATACTAAAAGAGTTTAGATTTCTGTCATTCTCTCTACCAAATTAATGTTTTGGTCAAATCTATAGTAAAACTTGGCAGAAAACTCATTAGCTTTCCAATGAATACGAACTGCTTGTGTGATGGAAAATTGTGTTTCCTCATGGGTATCTATGAGTATGTGGGTGTTGCAGGTGTGTTGACGTATAGAAGTCAGAAAAGGACATCAGTTGCCTTCCAATATTACCCTCTGCCTTATGTCTTGAAACAAAGTCTGTCCCTGTGTTCAGTAATAAAAATCTCTGTCATTTCAGATAAGATGAATGTCAACAGAAGTTCTTCCAAACTTCCTGCTTTGCCTTGCATCAGGTAGATATACCTAGACCTGGAATTTGGAGAATGCTGGGCCTTCAAACTCCTCCATATGCCTATGCTGCAAGATTTTTTTTTCTGGTTTAGTTTGTTTTATTTTTACGTATTGGATCAACTTCCAAAGCCACATGTTTTTTGTTGTTGTTGTTGTTGTTGTTTGTTTGCTTGCTTGCTAGCTTTTTTAGTGTTTTGCTTGTTTCCTTATTTTGAGTTGCTTTGTTTTGTTTTGTGTTGTTGTTGGTTTGTTTGTTTTAGTGAAGAAGGGAATTTTGGCCATCTAGGCTACTTTATTAAAGTTCTATAGACTGGGTATAATATGAACAATTTATTTCTCACAATTTCAGAGGTTAAAAATCCAAGAACAACGTGCGGGAAGACTTTGTGTCTGGCAAGTACCTGTTACCTGCTGCCTGAGAGACAGCCACAGCTCCACTATCAGCACACAGAGAAAGGGTGCAATATGTCTCATGAATGATGAAATTACCCATGGGGACTCAACTTTCCTTGTTTTTTTTCCCTTGAAAATCACCATTTCCTTACACTAGCACATGGATACTTTGATATTAGCTTTTAATTTGAGAAACAACAGATGTCATTGTATCCTAGCCCTGAATTCCTAATATCCTTTATTATTTAAAATATATTTATTCTACCTTAATGTTCATTAAACTATTAATATATATATTTATTATCTACTTAAAAGTTTAATTCATAGTTTTATATAAATATTATGATCAGATATGATGAGACTCTAGATATTATTCATTTTATGAAAAAACTACTCCCATATGATAAAACCTATTAAATAAAATATGTCATATGTATGATAAGGCCTCACTACCAATGGGAGGCAAGGGGAAGGAAAGAAAAATGCATTTCTTAGAACCTAAACCCTTAAGGTGAAGGGAGTATTTTTCTTTTCCCTAGCTCTCTAGATCTTGGTCTACTGGGTTTACGGCTTCTGGATGAGAATCAGAATGCTGAGTTTCTACGAATTCACAATGTTTTCAGCCTTAGTGTCTGGTGGTTCTATATTTCTTGCTGTTTGCTGTACTGCCATGTTTCTACTAGGGAAACATACAGGACAAAGTTGAAGGCCAAAAATCACAACAGCTGAAATGCCCCCAATGATAATTGTAGAAAGTTGTTTGACATGCATGTTCTGTGATATTATCAATTTCTTCCAACTGAAATTGGGCTGGCTGAGTCCTGTGTTTGACACATTGTAATAAGGATGAACTCCATGTCCTGACTCTACCAGGAAAAGATCTTGGAGGTTAAGAAGTCTGTCGTCTATGCCTCAGAACACAGTTTCTGCCTCTGTTGCTGTGCACATGTCAGGATGAAATGTGTAATGAGACCTCAGTGTATACTGTTTCTTCTTTATTCTGCCTGCATGAGATGACCTTAGTAAGCATTATGCCACTTGATCTAATCCATGTGTTGGAAAATAACTTGTACTTTTATTTAATAAGTGGCTGACCATGGGGAGTCATTTCAGGGTTCAGTAAAGAAACTTATACATTATTCAGATGAGACAGGTAGGGTTGACTGCAAAGGAACAAGGGTCAAATAAACTGTGCACTTAACCTGTTGCCAATGCAAAGTGCAGTTTTAATGACTGTTAGTTAACATTGAAATAGACAATAAAACTAGGATGCTTAAAGAGGAAGAGCCTTATATTGCCAGAACAAGCTAAAACTACTGAGGTTCAGGATGGTTCCACAAAAGACAAACAAAATAAAGGGAAATATACTGTTATCCAAGAAAACCCTAATTAAATCAGCCCATTTTACTTTTCCCAAAATTAAAAATCACCAATATGGGGTATCCTGTGACAAAATAGGGCAATTTTTTTTGTTTGTTTCTGAGTGTTTTTCTTATAAATTATACCTGTGGTTTTTGAAATACAATATCTCAAGGGTATATTTGTTGGTTTGTTTTATTTTTCTAGACAGAGCACTGGCTGTCCTGGAACTCACTTTGTAGGGTTAGGGTTAGGGTTAGGATTTTAAGGCTGGCCTTAAAATCACAGAGATCCATCTGCCTCTGCCTCCCTGCTTAGAGCTATGTGTGAAAAAAGGCAAATGCTATCACTCCAGGTCCTCTAGGGTGTTTCCCAACGACACGGGTGCTAGTTTTTCTAAAAATCACTGACTCTTTAAGGGAGCCTAGAGCTTTCTAAGGAAGGACTGAAACGGAATGAGGGTCATAGTATGTTCCGTGTCACATCATGTAAACTCACTCCTGATATTTCAATACGCAAGTCAGATTCGACTAATTTCATCACTAGATGTGTTTAACATCTTAAAATTAGTATTCCAAGGCTATAATAACACAAGGTTAAAGTCGGATCATTGCTTGTTTGAGTTGAAATATATTTCCTATACCACACCTTTCTAATTTCCAGTCTGCTTAAACGAATATAGTCCATTATCTTTAAGCTGAATGCCCAGCCAAACATTGAGTACTAGTCTATGCATAGCTCAGTTATTCCTGAGTTATGTGGTCTCCTATTACTTTAGAAACATCAAGGCCATGATGCCTACCCACAGGAAAGAAAACATTTTCTGAAATTATGCCTATTGCCAATGATTTTTTTTCTTATTAATTCATATATTTATTCACTTTGCATCCTGGTCACAGCCACTTCCCGCCTCCCAGTCCAGTACAGCCTCCCTCTTCCTCCTCCATCCTCTCCTATTCCTCATAGAGGGTGGCCACACTACCCATCCACCCCAGGCCATCAAGTTATATCAGGACTTCCCCTGTGGCTTGGCAAGACAGTCACCCAAGGTGAAGTAATCAAAAAACAGGTAACAGAATCCATGTCAAAGACAGCCCCCACTCAAATTACTAGAGAACCCACATGTCTATTGGCTACATCTCTGTAAGGGGGCCTAGATACAACCCATGCATTATTCTTACTTGGTGCTTCAGTCTCCAGAAGCCCCTCTCAGCCATGGTCTTGTGGAGTTTCTCTCACCTCTAGGTCTTTTTCTCCTCCCCCAATACACTTTTCTACAAGGTTCCCTACTCTTTGTCCAATGTTTGTCTGTGAATCTCAGCATCTATTTCAATGCACGGCTGGATGGAGCCTCTCAGAGGACACCTGTGCTAGACTCCTGTGCTCAGGAATAGCAGGGTATCATTAGCAGTGTCAGGAGTTGGCTCTCTTGCATGGCGTGCATCTTGGGTTGTCCCAGGTATTGGCTGGACATCCCCTCACTATCTGTTCTACCTTTATCCATGCACAATTTATAGGCAAGATAAATTTTGGGTGGAAGTTTTTGTGGGTGTGTTGGTCTCCCCCTTCCTCCACAAGGAGTCTTGCCTAGTTAAAGGGTTCCCTCTTCAGTCTCCATGATCCTTGCTATTAGGAGTCTCAGATAGAGTCCACTTCATATTCTCCCAGAAGTTTACCATGACTTCAGTCTCCAACTTTTTGTATAGATGCCGCCTCCTACAGTTTCTCTTTTCTCTGCTGGCCTTCTGTCACCCTGCCCCTGCTTTACCCAGGTCTCATCTCTACCTTCATTTCTCTCTATACCCCTCCTGCCTTCTTTCTTTTCTTCAAACCTTACCTAATTATCAAAGTTTATGTGTTCTGAGGGCGGGTGACAATATAATTACAACTCCAGTGGAAATGTAATAGATGGAAGCTGAATTCCAAAGAGATGAATAAAATGAGGAGGAAAGACAAAAAGAAGAGGAACAAAACAAGCAAATAAACAAATAAACAGACAACAAACAAACAAATAAAAAATTAAAACAAAACCCAAAAAACAAAAACAAACAAAAAAAAAGTTGGAGGAATAGGAAGAGAAGGTAGAAGAGAAAACCCTAGTGCTCCTTTTATTGTTTTTAATAGCCAAGGAATTCTTAGATTGATGTCTTCAGGATACACTCTTGACCATCTTGCACATAATACAAATCTTGGGCTCATTTCTTTTCTTGCTTATGTTCACTAGTATAGATAGTAATGCTTTAAAACGTATGAAGTTACTGGCTAGGATTTGTGGTTGTTTCCCTGAAGAGAGGAGTAAGATTACACAGATTTTCAGATCCTGAATAATTGCCCTCTTTACAACACTATATTATTGACTTTTCAATTAAACATAGTAGTCACTGGGTGGTGGCTCTTCAACACAGAGTCTGCATCTCATGATCTTGTATAGTTAGAGGTGGTCATGTGATGGACATTTTTTCAAAGAAAGTGCTTCTCCCAAGTGAAGATTTCAGGATGCAGGAGTGCCTGTCAGGGCCTCCACCATCTTATCACTATCACTTTTCTACTTGAACACATTCAATTATCAAGTCCTGAGAGATGATGGATTTATAAAACAAAGAGGCCTGGGTCACTGAAAGAGCACTTGGAATAGAACCATCCTCTTAAAGTGAATAATCTCCCAAAGCTGCTATGTAACCATAAAATAAATTTCTATGGCATCGTGTCATAACTTATTTGAGTCTATCTGTTACAACATAGAAAACAGTTTATGTCAGTTAATAGAAAACACAACAAAGAGAAAGCAAACATCAAACAAATAACTTTTTAAAAACAGATAAATTCATTTGTGCTTGTAGGAAAAGTATATGACCCAATTAACTATCAAACAATCTAAATTTGGATAAAGTTATAAAGTACACAGGAAGCCACAATTACATAGCCCAAAGGAAAAATAGAAAGAGAAAGCTTATGTCCCAAGAAGGAAAGGATTCTGTGAAACTAACCGTACTATACAGACACTCTGATTTTCCAAAACATTAGTTAGTAACAATGTCTAATGATGAGATAATACAGCTAATTTCAATATTAGGTGTACTTTAATATGTATGCTATTAGAAGTCACCAGCTCATTAGTTCTCAGTAATGCATGAGGTTTTAAAATCTTGAATTAGTGTGTAGTTGATAATAGAAGGTTTCTTGCTTTCTCTTCCTCTCCCTTTCTCTCAGTCACCTACATGCTGATTAGATGTTCAATATTATTTATGAAATATTTGAAACAATAAGTACATCTGCATCTTGGGTTCTCAGTTATTTAATTGGTAAGATATCTCAGGCTATCTCTCCATCTGTCCCTTCTCCAGATTTATTATCACCTCTACAATTCCTTTAAATTATGTTTATTTTTTTCCCTTTGATGATTAACATCAGTTTGCTGTGGCAGTCAAAGACCACACCTCTGACATTGCTACTACACTCCAAAATTTCTTCTATAGAGTCACGGATGCCTACTATTTACAATATCTTCCTGGCCTCGCTGTTTCAGAGCCAGGTGGGCCAGGTTGCTGGAAGTAAGCAGAAAGATCTCTGAGCAAAGAGCTGTTCCCGTGCCTCACCAGTCTTCTTGGGATGGGGGACAATGGGGCTTTAGCAAATACTTCTTACATGTAAAAAAAAATCATATTAGATGTCTACATAATGTTATCAATCTTAATCAAAATTATAAAGTATAACATAATCATTTAAACAAATTATAACAAAGAACATGAACTGTACTGTTCAAAACAATGGCGAAGAATCTAACAAAAGTAACTGTGAGTTAGAAGCTATCGTAAAAGATCAGCCTTATGGTAAAACTATTGATTTGACTAATAAATGTGTATCAGGTAAAACAATAAATATTTGCAGGCAAAAGGACTAACATAGAAAGGTTTAGGAAAGTATATAGCGATTGTATAGGGAATAAAGATTAGACTTCTATGATGTCTGATTAGAAATGGCTCATCTAGCGGCAACATAGCTTACAGCACTTTACTGTTACCTGTTTACCATTAATAATAATATAGCTATTTACCACATAAATCATTCATTTAAGTCTTGTTCAATGTTTTATTAAATTAGGCATGATTTTTATATCAAACTATTTCCAATGGGTGTTTAGTAAAATAAACTAACAAGCAGTGATGCACAGTAGATGTGTGTGATCTATCATTTCTAGCTCAAGAAATCTGGGTTTGCCATACAAATTTGTCCTCATTAAAGTAGCCAGGAGTTCAAAGTGGTCAAACCACCTCATATTTATTATTTGTTTTAAAAGACCAGACAAAAGAGGGTGAAACATTCTACTTCTTTTTACTTTTTTTTTTTCTCAAATTAAATTTGAACCTCAGAGGTAAACAATCTATATTTGACAACATGAAATAGCTTTAGATAGGCATTTTCTCCCAGTCTGCTTTGAACTACATATTTCTTCCCTGGCTGTTCCAAACAGGTTGACAACATACTAAAGATTACCTCTCTGATACCTGTAACATCAGCTCATTGGCACACTCTCCTCTGAGTAAATCGGTACTTATTTTCACTGTATTCCTTTGAAACATGTTACCATTTCTTTTAAAGTAGATTGGAACACCTTTCCTGTTTGGATGCCTTTGATGTCTACTAATGGATGTTATTTTTCTGTCAAATTCAGCACAACAATTTTAGGGAATATCTATGAATTTTTCATATGACAACAATGAAGGGAGTTAAGTTTATAACTTTTATTCTGAAATGTTGACATATAAAGAGAAAAATTAACTTTGATCTCATTTTTAAGAATATGGTATTAATGAAACAACAATGACAGTTTAAACTTTATATATAAGTTGCTTCGCTTTTACCTGTTACAAAGGTGGATATTTGCACAGTGTAGAAAAATAAAAGACTGAAAATGCAGTGATAAAGTCAGTGTGCACACAATCTTTCAATCATTACAAAGAAAATAAGACAAAAGAGTCTCTGCCAAATTGAAGACTCTTACCCATTTTTTCTGATAATCAAAGTTCATTATTATTATGAACATTTTTCAAGAAATTCCTCTGAACACTCATAGTTCTGTTGTGTGTAAATATGTATGTGAGATCCTGTATGTGCATTTTCTTGGGGAGAGAGATTGAGAAAGAAGAACAGAGGGAGGGAGGGAGAGAGAGAGAAAGAGAGAGAAAGAGAGAGAGAGAGAGAGAGAGAGAGAGAGAGAGAGAGAGAGAGAGTATCTGCATGTACATGTGGAACTTAGATTAGAGATGGTAGATCCAACATTTTTATGCTGAATCTGGTTTTTCACTAACCTGATGCAAACCTAGTTGGATAGGCTACGCTGGCTAGTGAGCGAAGACATATCTTCCTCCCCCCTCCCTACTCGGAGATTGAAAGCAACTGTACACACATCTAAGTTTTTATTTCCTTTTGTGGGATGAAACCCATGCCCCAATGAATGGAAGGCAAAAAATGTTACCATCTCATCTATATTTGCAGTCCTATAACTAAAAATTTAAATAAAATGCTAAAATATGTTTAAGCTGTTACACACTAGTGAGTCTACAACATATTATTTTATCATCTTGTTATCCAATATGATGGATAGTCACAGTATTGACTAAAATTCTCTGGCTTATTCATGGTTCTATGGATTATTCTAAAATCCCTTGTTCTGTAATATCGTCTGAGTACCTGCTTTCCGACCTTTATCTTCCATTGGGCTAACATGATGAAGTTCAACTATACTTATTTTATTTATTCACTTTAATCAAAAAACTAGTGAATCTTTAAAATAGTGTCTCGTGGATGCAAGGATTCATTTTTAGAATTTTTAAAAATTATTTATTCGCTTTATAACCTGGTGATAGACCCTTCCCTCCTCCCCACCCTGTTGCACCCTACAACCAACCCTCTTACCCCCATCTCCTTCCTCACTCCAACTCCCCAGATAAGAGGAACCCCCACCTACCTCAGCATATCAAGTCCTATCAGGACTGAAAGTATCCCATTCCCCTGTGGCTCAGTGAGGCAGCCCTGCCAGGGGAAAAATTACAAAAAGGCAAGCAGCAGAGTCCATGTCAGAGACAGCCCCCCCTTCACTTCCCTCAGTAGGGTGCCTGGCCTGAGTGGGGGCCAGAGGGCAGAGGGCTTGCATAGAGAAAGAAACTTTGTGTAGGGGCTTCTCGATGACAAGCTATAGACCTAGGACATGGTAAGCTCCAAGGAAGATATGAAGGTGACTTTAGCTGAGATTCCTAGTAGCAAGGGTCATGAAACTATATTAAATTTGGGAATCAATCAACTCAATACCTGACAAAACAGAACCCTTCTGTTAAGCTATATAAACTCTTGAATTTATACTTTAATCATTTACTTTCCTTTGAAAATAATTAAAATATATCACCTCTAATGAGGACACTTCCAATATTTTATGATTTATTATTTTATACCATTTTCTTGCTTTATTTATGCCTAATTATAAGAAATATTTTTCTTTTTGAAATTTTTTTTGTTTTAACCAATACTATGAAAAACCAAAAGCTAGTCTTGTTCAATTATTTTTAGAATGTCTCAATTTGACCATTCCATCTCAGTGGGTCTACCTTCTCATTGTTAAGTGTATTGATTAACTTTTGAAACCTTGAAAGAGCAGCATGGATGCTCACATGCTGAGCCACCTCTCAGGTCTCTCAGTTTTATTGTTTCTGTCTGTGCCATTATTACACGTGTATATTTGTTATTTAGTTGCATAATTTTGTTTATAATTGCATTATATTTGAAGCAGAAAAATAACTTAAAATTGTGTCTTTGCAATGTCATCCAGATCAAGACTATTTTAATTTGCATTTTTCAAGGCAAGGAAAAAGTAATTTTTAAAACAGATTGCCTATTCCTTCAAGTCCTGGACCTTTATTGAAGATTCCCCTTTGTAAATTCTGCTCAATAAGTGGCTGAGTTTTCTTTCCTCATCTTTTATTGGTTTTAACTGTCAAATTCACCTTTACCTTTTTATGTAAAGAACATAGGAAGATGATAAAACCTATTATTAGAGAATAGGACTATCCTATAGATAGATGTAAAGCTACATTCTCCACTCTGTTTTCATTCTGAACTTAAATTTCTGTAAGGTTTCATAAAGTCTGTTTAGATTATTTAAATTTTGCATGCCATTTTTCCAATTCAAATATATTAAAAATAGCCTTAAATTTACATCACTTACAACACTACACAATGTGTTAATGTGAAATAACAATTTATAACAAATGAGAAAATTTCCTCCTTTACCTGAACATTTTTAATTTTATTTTTTATTTAACTAATTTATTCAGATTACATATCAATTGTTATCCCATCTTTTGTATCCTCTCATTCCTCCCTCCCTCCTGATTTTACTTTATTCCCCTCCCTTATGTCTGTGACCAAGGGGAAACTCCTCCCACACTATATGGTCATAGATTATCAAGTCTCATCTTGGTTGCCTGCTTATTCTTTCTCTGAGAGCCGCCTGGCCTTCCCACCATGGGGAAGTGGTCAACTATGGGAGCACCAGAGTTAATGTCCTAGTTACTCCTCGCTCTCCACTCAACGGTGGCTGAGAAGCTTCTGTAAGGCAGAAGACACTGTCAACAGAACAAAGCGACAGCCCACAGACTGTAAAAAGATCTTCACCAACCCTATATCTGACAAAGGCCTAATATCCAAAATATATAAAGAATTCAAGAAATTAAATACCACCAACTCCAGTAACCCAATTAAGAAATGGGGCTCAGAACTAAACAGAGAATTCTCAACAGAGGAATAACGAATTGGCTGAGAAACACTTAAGGAAATGGTCAAGTCTTTTGTCATCAGAGAAATGCAAATCAAAATGACTCTGAGATTGCAGCTTACACCCATCATAATGGCTAAGATCAAAAACTCAAGTGACAGCACATGCTGGCGAGGATGTGGAGAAAGGGGAACACTCCTTCATTGCTGATGGGAATGCAAACTTGTACAACAACTTTGGAAATCTATCTGGCACTATCTCAGAAAACTAGGAATAGAGCTTCCTTAAGACCCAGCTATTCCACTCCGTGGAATATACCCAGAAAATGACCCACCACATACAAAGGGCATATGCTCAACCATGTTCATAGCAGGATTATCGGCATATTTAATTAGTCAAAATTAAGCCTATATGTAAGGGTGATACTTTCAAAATTCATATATTAGTGTTTTATAATTTGTGACGTGCTAATTTTCTGACTGGAATTAGTTCAGATTATATGTTTTAAATTTGATTAATGAGCTTTTTTAATTTTAGTGTTTTCTCTATGAACTAGCATTTAAATGCAGTAAATGTTATTTGATATAAAATGCAGACGGATTTAGACTTACACATTTATAAAACATATAATGAGGCATGAGTGGCACGCACCTTTAATCCCAGCATTGGGGAAGCAGAGGCAAGTGGATCTCTGTGAGTTCAAGGCCAGCCTGGTCTACAAAGTCAGTCCAGCACAGCCAAGGCTACACAGAAAAATTCTGTCTTGAAAAACAAACAAACAAACATATAACAAAAATAAATAATACATTTTATCTTTTTGTTTAAAAATAATTTTAAATAGAATTTCCCTGTATGTTCTTATGGCATACAGGTACATGAACTAATGAATTCACTAATGAATACAAGAAGTCAATGTCAGATATCTTCTGCTGAAGAGGGCCCCAATATTTTTTGAGCCAGCGTCTCACCGTCCTTGTGGAACTCACCAATTGGTCTAGACAAGCTACATGGCCAATACTCCAAAATTCTACTGTCTCCATCATCCACTTACGAAATATTAGGTTTCAAGTCACCCAGCATATTATATAGGTGCAGGAGATATGAGTTCCCATATCCATGCATATACAGCATTGAACCATATCCGTAAGTCCCTTAAATAATGTTGATAATATATGAAGAACAGTAAATGAATCCACACACTCTTGCTTTCATTTGGAACACCAAATTTGCAACAATGCAGTATTATTTACTGATATGATGTTTGTTACTATTAAACGCCTCAGTGATTGCTCTATAAGAATAAATATTTCTCCATTCTCTTTAACCAGAGTACAATTATAAAGTAATGAAAATGTAAAAACTGTCTTCTTTCCTATAATTGTGGAAATTATTCCTTATACATTCATTCATTGTAAGTAATATAGCAAATGGCATGGTTTTGCTTTATTTGTTTCTTCAGTTTATCCTAGGATAGAACTCAATATCACATGTCTACATATTTATTTAATCTATATTTCTACTTCTGTATTAATGAATTTGACTAATTAAAAACAGAATAATTCTTCTTTACATTGAGTGACCTTTATCACCTTGCTAATACATCTTTGTTATTGCATTATGCACATTTGACAAGAATGCTGAAAACTAGTATAGTACTTTCCTTGTAACTATAGCACCATAAGTATGTCTTTAATGGTGATATTAAAATTTATTGTTTGATATTTTAAATTCTGATATTTTAAATTGTTTTCTGTTTATTACTTTTAAAGGACTGGGCAGATCTTTTGAGACTCTATTTATATTTTAATTGAAATTTAATTTGAAGCTCCAGGTTATCATAATGAAACTATGTGTGGTGATATACTCCTGTAATCTTAGATCTTGAGAGAGAGAGGCAGGAGGATCAGGAATTCAGGTTCACTTTGGGCAAATAGAGAGTTTAAGCCACACTGAGCTACATATTTTAGAAGTTTCAGAAAACAAGAATATAATTAGTACCTGCAACCATTTTATTGATGAATTCTAGTTTTGAAAAATTTAAAAACTTTGCTTTGAAATATGTTGAACGGAAAATGTCTAGCTATTATCTGAAGGTGCTTGCAGCTGGCCTTTCCTAATTCATCAACTTTAAATAAATGAAGCATGGAAGACCCTGTGCCATCATTTTTTCTTTCTCTCTCTCTGTGCTTGATGCATTGTTCTCATACATATTTTCTATAGCAGTTATACCTAATAAATACTAGATTTGGTAAAATTATAATTCTTTTATTTTGTAGTTTTTTAATTTATGGGTTGAATAAGCATTAATATCTGATCTTTTTTGTGGCTAGAAATTTGTGCCACAATTGAAGAAATAATGAAGTTCAGTTTTTAATTTCAGACAAAATTGAGTTGACTACTAGAGCAATTCCTAATTACCCCAACTAGAAAGGTTTATATACCTTGAATATTACCTTATGCATCACATTATAGAACCCACTTACTATCTATACTGATGTGACAAGCCATTACAGTAACTTTATTTTAATTACTATTAAATTTAAAATGTGAGGGCAGGAGAGAAGGCTCAGTGGTTATGAGCACTGGCTGCTCTTCCAGAGGACCTGGGTTCAATTCCCAGCAAACACATGGCAGCTGACAACCATTTGTAACTCCGATTCCAGGGAATCTGATGCCCTGACACAGACAGGCATGCAAACAGAACACCAAAGCAGAGAAAGTAAAACATAAATAAAATTTAAAATATATTTAATTTTGAATGAATGTAAAATTTTTATTAATAAAAACTAATTATATGGAAAATGTAAGGTAAGCAATGAAAATGACTGCAATTTATGATTTGAAAGATATTCCCATAATGTTCTACTTGTAGGTTTCTAGGACCCTCTGGATCCTTCTACTTTGCCATTCTCCCATGCTTCTCTCATCTAGAGTCCCAATAGGATGTCCTCCCCTTTGTCCCAGTTTTCTGGCAAGTGAAGGCTTTCGTGGGACATGCCCCTTGGGCTAATATGCAGATATAAGTGAGTATATACCATTTGAGTCTTTCTGCTTCTGGGTTAACTCACTCATTATGATCATTTCTAGCTCAATCCATTTGTCCACAAATTTCGGGAATTCCTTGTTTTTAATAGCTGAATAGTATTTCATAGTGTATATGTACCACAATTTCTTTATCCATTCTTCTATTGATGGACACTTATGATAGGCAGATTTGGGCCCAGGGGTCCCGCTCAAACTAAGACACCAGCCAAGGACAATACAGGCCGTAAACTTTAAACCCCCTATCCAGATCTAGCCAATGGTCAGAACATTCTCCACAGTAGAGTGGAGAGTAGGATATTACTTTCTCACGTACTCTGGTGTCTCACATTTGACCATGTCCCCTGGAGGGGGAGACCTGGTGCCACTCAGAGGAAGGACAGCAGGCTACCAAGAAGAGACTTGATACCCTATGAGCATATACGGGGGAGGAAATCTCCCACAGGAACAGTCATAGGGGAGGGGAATAAGGGGAAAATGGGAGGGAGGGAAGAATGGGAGGATACAAGGGATGAGATAACCATTGAGATGTAACAAGAATAAATTTTTTTAAAAAATTAAAAAAAAGAAAGATATTCTCATTGGAAAATTTTTCATTAATATAGAACTGCCACAACTTAGAACTTAGAACAAAATTTAAATGCTTCTTTTACTAAATCCCTATATTTTCATGAGTTCAATTCTTTAATTACAATGTTTATTATAGATAATAGTGGTGTTTATAATATATTAATATATTTATTTTTATCTCTGTCCACCAGTCAATCAATATTTTATGCTATTCTCTTAAATATTTTTGTTTTATTTTTAATGTATATGACTATTTTGCTATGTATATGTATGTCTCCACCAGAAAGCCCAGACATCAACAGATATCCTAATACTGCTTAATCTCATGAAAATGACCTCAAAACTATGCTTATACACTTATTTGAGAATTATAAAGCAGAATCAAATAGATTCTTTCATGAATTTCAGGAAAATACAATCAAATGAATTAGAGGCCTCCTGGTAGAAACACAAAACAACAAACAGGTAAATGAAATGAAAAAAATGGTTCAAGACATGAAAACAGAATTAGACATCATTAAATAAATCTCAAATTGTGAAAACTCTCGAAATGGAACAGTTAAAGAAGAAAGCAGTAATTCAACAGACAAGTATAGTCAGCAGAATCCAACATATGGAGGAGAGATCTCAGGGCCTGAAAATACTATAGAAGAAATTGCTATACCTCTCACAAAAAAATATTAAAACATAAAAATTTGTGACAAAGAGCATCCAAGAAATCAAGGACACTATGTGAAGGTGTAACCTCAGGATTATAGGAGTAGATAAAAAGGACCAGGAAATGTTTTCAAGAAAAAGACAAAAGAAAATTTTCCCAAGCTAAAGAAAGGGACACCTTGAACATACAAGAGGCCTACAAAACACCAAATAGGCTAGACCAGAATAGAAATCCATTCCAACACATCATAATCAAAACACCAAATCTACAGAACAAAGAAAAAATATTAAAAGCTGCAAGGGAAAAAGGGCCAAGTAACATATAAAGGCAGATTCATCAGAATTACACCTGACTTCTCAACAGAGACCATGAAAGCCAGTAGGGCCTGGGCTGATGTCGATGCCACCCCCAGCCAGCAGGAAAGACACCAACACCAGGAACTCTTCTCGAAGCAGTTTACTCAGGAACCTTGACTACAGGAGTGACCTTGGGAAAAGCTCCCACAGAACCTTTATAGTGTGCCTGGTCCTATCAGAGATTGCCATGTTGTTGCTCTTGGTGCGTTTGGATCACGCCACCTCACGCTATGCCAAGGAAGGAGAAATGGAAGCACATTAGTGTCATGGCCTTGGTCTGCCAAGTGAACGGAGGATCTATATCCATCACTGACTACTTCTCTATCATGCCAAGCCACACTTGAGGAGATTGCCCAGCCTCCAGTGCAGCAAATGCTTGCATCATAGAGGCCTGCATGCGATGTTGGCAGGCGTGCATCCTGGGGTCAGTACGAGTCTGGTGGTAGAACAGAGGTCAAGGCCTGCACTCCCTCTAGTAGCTCTCCGGGGTGTTGGCATTCTATGGGATGATGCAGACTCGGCCACTGTTCTGGAGCTCCAGTCTCCTCCATTGCCCTATATATTTGAGGGCCCAGAGGACGAGGGCCTCATGTCCCATATTTTGGCCATGCTCCTCCAAATCCTGCTGCTAGTGGTTGACCATTAATGCCTTTTACTGACCGGCATTCATTAGCCCAATGATTTCCTTTCCTGCATTTGGGACAGAGGCCAGGTGTACGTGGAGGAGGATTTTGACTATTCTGATTAATCCCCTTGGGTCACTGGTGTTTGAAATGTCCTTCTTTGCCGCACTTGAAGCAATTTTGAGGACCAGTAATTCCATTTCTATTCCTTCCTTGTGCTGCCTGCATCACGGCTGCAACCAATCCTGCATTTGATAATGGTCCTCCTATCTCTCTGCAGATCTTTAACCACACATCTAAAGATTTATGTTTGTACGGATTTATGGCTTGTCTACACTCCTTGGTACATTGCTCAAAAATAAGTTGTTTTATCAAAGGCATTGCAGTATCTGGGTCGCCAAAGATCTTTCCAGCGGCATCAACTAATCTGGCCACAAAGTCGGCAAATATTTCATTGCCTCCATGAATAATTTTTGTGAGATTTCCAGATACTTCCCCTCGTTTAAGAAGGGCTTTCCATGCCCTTGTGCCAATAAAATTAATTTGCTCAAAAACTTGCACCGGATATCCTGTCTGTTGGTTAGCGAAACATCCCTGCCCCATAAGCATATCCTGGTCCCATGCCGGTTGTCTGTTAGCTGCATTGGCAGCTGCCTGCTCAGCTGAGAACTCAACGTAATAAGCTTTCCAATCTAAATAGGTACCAGGTGAAAGACAGGCTTGTGCCAAAATTTGCCAATCTGAGGGTGTCATGCAATATCTCCCTAGGGATTCCAACTGCGCCATAACAAAGGCTGCGGTCATGCCATGGACATGAACAGACTCGGCCAGTTTTTGGACAATTTTAAAATCCAAAGGTTCTTGATAACGATTCCCTTGTGCATTCTAAAAAACTGGGTAACAATGAGGGGCATTTTGCAAATGAAATTGCCTCCATACCTCAGGACAGGTAGACCTACCTCCCCCTGGTATATGGGGCGGGGGTCTTATTCCGCCTGGAGATTCAGGTGGCTCTAGTTCAGGAGCTGACGGCTGTGTAATCTTGGCCTCCTTCCTTTTTTGGTATAATAATGCTATCTAGCCATTCAGCCAACTCCTCTAATTCTTCATCCTCGGGGCCAGAATCGTCCCCTTCAAACCGTTCCTCTTTCATTTTCCCCAAAATATAATTCCCCATTTTGTCTGAGTCCTGGAACTTTATTGTCTCAAAGCCTGAGAACTTAACAATTATGTCCCACTTACCAGGAACTTAATTCCCCATTTTGTCCGAGTCCCAGAAGTTAATTGTCTCAAAGCCTGAGAACTTAACAGTTATGTCCCACTTACCGGGAACTTATCAGCTAGCTGCCCTGGCTGCCGCAAGTTCTGAGATTCCCCGTATGGGCCACCAAAATGTCAATGCCGCCCCCGACCAGCAGGAAAGACACCAACACCAGGAACTCTTCTAGCAGCAGTTAACTCAGGAACCTTGACTACAGGAGTGACCTCGGGAAAAGCTCCCACAGAACCTTTATAGTGTGTCTGGTCCTATCAGAGACTGCCACGTTGTTGCTCTTGGTTGGTGCGTTCGGATCATGCTACCTCACGCTATGCCTTCAGGCATGCGCATAAGGGGCTCGCTCAAAGGCGCATTGCGCATGCACATAAGGGGCACATTCCTCCGGGGAAGCAGCAGGGGGCGCTGCTATCTGTGACTCTCCACAAGCTGAGGTCTTCCAGACACTAAGAGATCACAGATGCCAACCTAGACTACTATATCCGGCAACACTTTCAGTCACCAAAGATGTAAAAATCAAGATACTCCATGACAAAACCAAATTTAAACAGTATCAAAACACCAACCCAGCTCTACAGAGCAGAGTAGAAGGAAAACTTCATCACAATGAGGTCCACTATAGCAAAGAAAACACAGCATATAATACACACATAACAGCAAAAACAAAACATACACTGCCACAGTCACTACCAACTCCACAATAAAAAGATCCAATAACCATTGGTCAATAATATTTCTCAATATCAGTGGCCTCAGCTCCCTCAGTAAAATGACACAGGTTAACAAAATTGACACAAAAGCAAGATCCATCATTCCACTGCATTCAAAAAACAAATTTCAGCAACAAAGATAGATGTTACATGAGTAAAGGGCTAGAAAAAGGCTTTTCAAGCAAACAGGCCCAAGTAGCAAGCAGGAGTACTCATTCTAATATATTATAAGGTAGGCTTTCAATTAAAACCAATCAAGAAAGATAGAGGACACTTTTTTTCTACTCAAAGGATAGATCCACCAAGAGGGCATTACTATCCTGAATATCTATGCCCCAAGTACTAGAGGACACAAATTCATTAAAAAAAATTGCTTTTAAAGTTTAAATCACAAATTGATCACAACACAGTAATAGTGGGAGACCTCAACATGCCATTCTACACAATGGACAGATTTTAAAGGTAGACACTAAATAGAGAAATAATTAAGTTAACAGAGTATATGAGCCCCATATGTCCTTTCTGCCCTATGCAGGACTGAAGGCGGTGCTGACAGTCCACTCATAAAGGGGGCCACATAGAAGTTGCCACATGGCTGTGAAAGGACAGAGGGATAATCAGACTGGGCCCTTAGACCCCTAATTTGCTAGGGGGACAGATGACTAGGACTGCTGTGATGAAGGAGCCTCACATCAAGGCATCTTCATAAGGACTTTCAGACCCCTAGGTTTATGGAATTGATCATAGTTTCCATTACAGTAATAAACCAGTGTACAATTGTTAGCTGAAACACCAAAGGAGTTGCAGGGTACTTGATCACATTGGGAACTCCAACATTGTGAACTGTAATAAAATGGTTCTAGGTACCTAGTGGCTAAGCCCTAGCACACACCTTGAATCCATAGGCTTTCTGTTTATTGTAAACAGGTGGTTGTGCTGAGGTTCAGCCCTCCCTTGGATGAAACACGTACAACTTTTGCCCAAGAGCTTCCTATAAAGGAGTTCAAATAAAGTTTAACCTGAGAGAGAAGGTGGGACAAACAACCAGTAGACACAGGGAAAAACAGAACAAAACAGGAAGGGCCTACATTGATTTGAAGGTTCTTTAAGACAGCATGGAGACTGAAAAAGGGCCTTTTTCTCCTGAGTCCTGAGCTCAGTAGGAAGGGGATTTTTCACTCTTGGCTCATCAGCTAAGTAGTAATGTCAGCTGGTTGCTTGCTCTGCCTTTCTGAGCTAAGAGGCTTGCACTCCAGCATCTTGCTCCTGAGTCTTCTTTGGTAAAGTGGAAAGATTGGGATGATTGTTGGTTGACTCATTAGTTTGTTTAAGACAACAAGGGGAAGTAATGGAGTAGTTTAATCCGGCAACATTATTGCTCTGGAGAGAGGGTCTCCTCCTAAAAATTTCTAAGGCTCTGTGATCCTGCTGGAAGGCAAAAGGTTGGTGGGGCAGCCACCTTGAGGCTCTCTGTTGGGAATGCAGATAGGGCCTTAGGACACACCTTAATCCCAAACAATGTAGGTCACCTGCATTTGTTGAAGGAAGCAGCCATGTTTGAAAGTGGACACCTGAATGAACCCCTTAAGTCTCATCGTTCAGAGAGGCAGAGAAAGCAGGATCACTGTGAGTAACTGGCCAGCCTGGTCTACCAAGCAAATGCAGGAAAGCAAGGGCTACACAGAGAAATCCTGCTTTTAAAAGCAAAACAGAAGAATAGCACCAGCAGTGGCAGCAGCAGCGTCAACAAGATCAAGAACAAGAACAACAGCAACTAACCCAATCCAAGTTGACCCAACCCCTCTCAGCTCAACCCAACCCAAAAAATCCAAACCAAGCAAACAAACAAAATACAAAAACAAAAGAAGGCACAACATCTAATTGATTGACAAAGTGACCAATCAGAGAGGGATCCTACAGAATGCGTCATTGGTAGGATGTGCTGCCCAGGAAAAAGAGGATCCCAGAGAGCCAGCAGCTCAGTTGACTTGAAGCAGTGCAGTGGGGTTGAGTCCCTTGGTGACTTCCTGCAACGTGTGCATCTGGTGAGTGCAGCTCAGTGCCAGTCAGCAGAGGCGCTTGGAGCCAGAGAATCAGAAAGTTCCAGAAGTGGTTGGACCCAAAACCCAAAGTAACTGGGGAAGGGGAAAGCCAAGCAGAGTTGCAGGAAGCAGAGGGCATCTGATAGAAACTCAACAGAGGACAGCAGATATCTGACAAGAGAGCTCAGAGGAGAAATTTGACTGGGATCCTCTCCAGAGGAAGCATCGGGTACACCCTCGAAAAGTTAGGTAATTTTAATTATACAGACAGACTTTTCCTGCTTGAGGGGAAAAAAAAAAAAAAAGGAAACCCCATTTCAGATTCCTGGAGAGCAAGGGTAGGACTTGAGGGAATAGAGGCATAACTTGAAAAAGCCAGGCCAGCACTTGCTGCCAACGTGATCATCAGCGTGAATCTGACCCTATTCTCCATCGCAGCCTTTATTATGTGTTCTCTCTCAGAAGAGCTTGACAGAAATGACTGCCCAACAAGAGAAAGCCTTGGAAAACCTTGAAAGACTAACTGAAAGACAGGAAAAGACAGTCTTACAACAAGACAGTTTGCTATGAGATTACAAAGGCTGGAGGAGAGACAGAAGGCTGAAGACGGGAGAGAATTGAGAGTACCCACTGGGGAACCCAGGGTACGTACTGAAATTGAGCGTCAAGTCCACAGCCCATGGAACCTGAGGCGCCACTTCTTAAGGAAACCGAGGAAAGAAAACCAACCCCGCTAGCTTTCCCAGTTACCAGGGAACAAATGTCCGCGAATGGTTTGCAGCAGCCAGCAGGACTTCTGCTTCCAATCTCCAGGAAGCCTGCCTGGGAAGGTAGTTCGGGCTCTTGTAGCTCACCTCAGCCTCAGCCAAAATGTCCTCCCCCACTTCCTCCACTGCTGGGGCCGCCCCCGCTGTTTCCTTCAGTGACTGGTGATGCAGGGTTGGCCACATCCTCTGGTCGTGCAGATTCCTCAGGTCAGGGGGCTTCAAAGATTTCAACGTACCCAACAGCCTGGAATTAAACAATGAACCAGGTAGGGCAGATCTGAAGCATATTGCTATCGACGGGAGCAACGTCGCAAAGAGCCGTGGTCTGAAAAAGTTCTTTAGCTGCCGTGGACTAGCCCTCGCAGTGGAACATTCTGGAGGCTTGAGGATTGAAGAATACAACAAACAGTTCTATCTTTTGACATCATGCACTACATTCTTCTTTGTGTGCCAGCAAATAAACATGAAATTAGAAAATAAGGAAACTTGTATTTTCAAACACCATATATATTTTATGTTTTGTCATGAAGGCATATAAACAGACAAATGTAAAGAAACATAATTGTTATTTAAAAAAACCACTACTTTTTGAAAGCTTTTTCTTTTCATATTATCTTGGAAGAAATGTTTAAAGGAATTTCAGATAAACACAGTAAAAGAAATGTTTACACTGTTGGCTACTTATTAATAAGTACACATTTGTTTAAAAGTTGGTTACATGCTGTTTGTGACTCCTTGATTTTATATGAGAGTAATTTAACATATTAACTTTACTATAGATTCTGTAATCCCTTTTTGGATTTCTTATTCATAATAGCACTGTCTAATGAGCACTACATGCACATTTGAAGGAGATGAATATTTTCATGTGCTGGTAACATTAAAATGCACTTAAAAATTTGACCTACAGTTTGTAGGTCAACTAAAACTATCCTGAGACTGAAAAGAATAGAATGTAGTGCTCAACATCAGTTTGAAATAACTGGTCTTGGAAAGGACTATGTAATAAAAATGAATAAAATAAAATTTTATTTTTGTAAGTGAATACAGCTATATCAAAATACATAGTAGGATCGTAATAAAAAAAGGTTGGAGGGTATGTTTTATCACTATTAGACCACTCATATTTAAAAATATTTTTTATAATCAAGAAAACAACAAAAAGTTTAATCTATCCAACATCCAAAAATCCCTACCATCTTTTGCATTCTTTTCTGGTCCTCTTTCCTCACTATTTTCTGCCTCTGTTCACTCATGGTCTATTCGATTTGAGTTCACATTACCTGAATTTTTCAGCTATGTGTGATGCAATTATGCTACAATTTAGGCATGCTATTACTGTTTTTATATATTCCACCCAGTAACTCCTCTACAGTAATGTTAGTTTTATATTCTGGCTACAATTAATTTATTATGCATAGAAGTTTCTTCTTAAACCTCATTTTAGCTCCATAATCTATGGGATAAAAATAAACCAGCAGCTTTCCTTGCAGAATAACAACATAGCAGGCTGGTTTATTTTGCTTCAAATTATCATGGCAGGCATCAAGTTCAACATCAGCTTGTCAGTAATGCTTGTTTTCACCCTTGTGTGAAAGAACCACATGATTTATCTTGGAAGGAGCCTGTTGTGTTATTTCTATGTTACAGGACTTTCATTTCCTAGATATTCTGCCATGGGGTACTACTTTTTAATAAAGTTCCATTTCAAAGATGCCACACATAATAAAAAATAAAAACAACACTCAAACAGGAAACTCCATGACAGACAATGATTCCTGGTTGCAGAGGCCAGGGACTTTCTTGTGCTTCGGTGGAAAGTCTGATATATATATATATAGACTTTCACACTATTCAGTGTCACTCATTAAAAATTACAATCTTATGGGGGAATTTCTTGATTAAGATATTTCAATACATTAATATCGTAAAGCAATGTTATCTAGAAGGTCAGTGACCAGGCTATATGTCATTCTTTTTTTTTTAAAAGAGTTTTCATTTCCTTTTATTGGAAATATATTTTTTTCTCACACAATATATGCTCATTATGGTTTTCCCTTCATCTACATTTCCTGTGTTCCACTCCATTGCCCCTATTGTCCATATGCACTTCCTTCATTTGTCTCATTACAGCACAGGCTTCTAAGTGCTAATAAAATAATAAAATAAGATAAACCCACAGATAACACATTGGAATAAAACAAAACAAATGATAAGAAGATACCAAAAGAAAACACAAGAAACAAAGACCCACTTTTTCAGAAGCTAGAAATCTCTGAAGACCACTAAAGTAGAAGCCACAATATAAAATAAAAGGAAGGGTGAGGTGAAAAATATTTTATATATATATTATGTATATATATATATACATATACATATATAATAACATAAAAAAATTAAAATTCCTCACATGACATTATGAGACAAAAGGATCTCCACTGAGCCATTAAGTTTTATCTCTATTAACCGTTTACTTCTGGGTTTGCAGCCCTCTCTTAAGAATAATTTGTCTCCCCAATAGAATTTTCTTTGCAAGTAGCCTTAAGTATTCGTTTGAAAGAGTTTATCACTTGGGGATTTCTTCTGTTTTAGAGATAGGAGCGTGTGTCAAATTCTCCTTTCATATCTAGGAGCCCACTGCGAATGCTGACTCAGTATTTTTGAGTTCCTGTGGGCACTGATCCTCTTGATTTAGACATCTTTATTTTCTTAGTGTTCTCCATGCCTTCTATCTATTGCATTCTTTCTTCTTCATCTTCCAAAGAGTTCTCTGAGCCCTGAGGAGAGAGATTTGGTGGGTGGAGACATCCCATTTAGGGCTGAGTATTTCAACATCTCTCATGTTAGGCATAATGCTAGCTATATTTATTCCTATATCTTACAGGAAAAATGTGATGACTGAGCAAGGAAAAGTAGTACTTACTTGACTTATCACTAGGTCTCTGTGTCTCAAAGTTTTGGTCATACAAGCAGTTTTAAGCAGGAGTTCCAGACTATGAAGTTAGACATAACTGAATTCAGGCATTGGTTGATTACTGTAATAAGCTCTGTGACACCATTGAACTAGTACATCTTTCAAGAAGATACCATTATAGATCAAAGTTATTGGGTTTACCTTTGTTTTCTGGTAGCTTGCAGAATATCTTGCTATATATCAAAGATACTACAAACCGAGGGGTTAAGACTGTGTAGGTGGCAGCTCAACCTCAAATGAATTGTCTAGGCATTGTCTTCAGCAATGGGGCCTTACCTCTATTTTGTGAGAGGAGAACAAATTGTGTCCTCAAAACAGATTCAGTTGTTTGGAGGATCTCATGGGAGCCCATTGGCTAAAAGCTTCATAAGATTTAACTCAATCAAGGCACGTGAAAAATGCCTTGAGACTCAGACATCAACCATGAAAACTCCAAAGTCTAAAATTAGAAGCTGTGACAGCTATTCTAGGTAGTACACCTTTATTAAATCTAAAATTAGCTAAAACCCAAACAACTGTGAGGGATTTCTCCTTAAGTTGAGTAGAACGATTCACTTCTTATCTTTATCTTTGAGGTATAAAGGCATGCTCTTAATCCAAATCTTTTGAGCCAGAAAAATACATTGTTAATCTGAGCCACACCTTCTTATGAAAGCCTACAGAGGGACATGAAAGAAGAAAGATTTTACTTTTTGTTTGCTTACTCTTGTCTTGCTGCCAAGTTCATCCCTCTACATACATAAGAGCCTACTTCTTCAGGATTCTGCAATATGCTAAAGGTCACCGGAGATAAACTAGGTCATGGACTGAGAAACTAAGGCATTATTTTACTTTCCATTCATAGCCAGGCATTGATGGATTAGGTAGAGCACAGACTATAAGTCGATATTCATACAGAGACAGAGACAGAGGCAGAGAGAGACAGGCAGAGACCGAGAGATATTCGTTCTGGGTTCTGTTACTCTAGTGAACCTAAGTTAATATAGAAACATATTAAAATTAGGACATTTCAGGGTGACTTGCCAGCACAACATTACCCAAGGAAGTATTTTCAAGGCTCAGTTCTACAGATAATCAGAGGCAACTTCAGCCATGGTCCCTGATGGCATTGTAAACTGGCAACAGGTCCTGGTATCAGCAATGCATTATTGGTTTTACAGTTACAAGTAATTTGAGAGCCAATCATGGAAACTTGTATTCATGTTCTTTTCCCAAATATATTTGATGAAATTGGGCTGTTTTGCAATATCTAATTCCCTACAGGAATCCCCTGACAGACTATGCATAGAGCTTTGATGGTGAAACATAAGTTCTGAGCTATACTGACATTGCCAGAAACATGGGCAGAAGAAAGATGCACTGTGTGAACAACTTCAGACCAAGAGAGTGCTGAAAATGGAAGGCAAATCAAGCAAGGGTGTCTCAAGTCTATTAGAGCTTACATCATAAAGCTAAATTCAAGGTTTTTGTTTGTTTGTTTTTTGATAGGGTTTCTCTGTGTAGTCTTGGCTGTCCTGGACTCACAGTGTAGACTAGGTTTGCCTTGAATTCACAGGCATCCACCTGCCTCTACTTCCCTTGTGCTAAGATTAAAGACGTCACTGCTGTCCTGCCAGATTCAAGGTTTTAATGTTTATTCTACTGAACAATAGTTTTGTTTTGCTTATGCCATTGGATATTCAAACCGGTAACTTTATAGGGATCATGGCACGGAGTTTTTTGAGTCTCAGTGAGTTCTTAGAATTTTTGGAATCTTAAGAAGTGTTGGAACTCAAGAGTATATGGGCTCTTAAAAATTAGGACAATTGTGTTTTGCTTTATGGGTTGGCCTTGGGTCTTTACAGACCAGTGCATTCTTATGACCTGAATCCAAAATGATGTGAATATTTTTTTCTCCATCTTGTCATAATAAATCTGTGTACCTGTTAGGGATTTCAGGCTGCTTCACATTACTATGCCACTACAGATAAACGTTGAAGGTTATAACCTATCTCTCACTCTGACTGCGTCTCTACATTCTGGTTTCCTCTTATGTTAATAACAGGCATCATTTGTTCTTAGCAATGTGGGTGGATCCACCTGACTGATTCTTCACCATGAAAACTATAAAAGCACCTCATGTTTTTTCTGTCAGGTACTGCCACAGCAAAGTTGCAACAAGTAATAATATATACTCCAAACATCTGATGGAGACTCCACTCCAAGAACCCTAAAAGAAAGCCATGTTTGGAATTTGGCATCAAGAATTTTAGAATCCTGAAAAGCTGTAATCTTGTTGGAATAAAGTATGCTTTGTTTAGTGTGGATGTTATTATTACAGAAGAGAAGATATAAGATATATCCATCTGGGAAATTCTGTCTAAGAGAAACAAGAGAAAATTTTGTCAAAACCTAAAGACCTGTCAGGATGACAGAAACTAGGAAAAGCAGGGAAGATATTCTGGCCTATAACTTTCCAGGGTGCATATCTGTTTAGGTATTATACTTACATCTCTGGGTTATAAGGAGAGGTATATTTTGGTTGCTGTAAGCTAGGAAGATTACTTGTTGTTCTTCATGTGTTGTTTGGTTCTATTGTAGATCTAAGAAACAGAGCAGTATCAGCTATCCCCTTACTTAGTTAATTAGACATTGATATAATTATTGGACCATTCTTGTCTATAGATTTTCAAAGATGGATCTAGACTTATTTTAGTTTTATGACACTTCTATGAAAATTAGTTGCTTAATTATATAAATTAGTTGACTTAGTTAAGTAGTATCTGTATCTATTATGTAAGTGTTTCACACACTGAAGGAAAGTTTATTATTACAATTAACTTAGCATAGCTGTGAGTGTAGCAGTAATCTGTAAATACCATGAAATTAGATCTCTAAAAATACATGAATCAGTAAAAAGTGTGGCAAAATTATTTTTATATAATTTTATATGGGGGACATATGAGAAGATAACTGATCATGCATTTACCAGATTGAGTCAGATAGTGTTCTCCCCTTTCCTAATTATTTACAGAAGATATGTATGTAAAGCATTGAAACACAATCATGACCAGAATGTTTAGTTAGGCAATTGTTTGTCAGTCATTGTACTTGTTTTTCTATTCATTGTGACATTTAAAGGTTAAAATGTCTGGAGAAAATTATCTAATATTAGATCCATTAATGTCTTAACCTATTTTATACTCTGGCTTTTCATGTATTCATCATTTGTCTACTGTATGCCTATAGTCAATTAGTGAACCATTCTTTTATATAAAAATGAGTATATCCTCAAAACATGTAGATTTTATAAATAGGGTAAGTTATAATAAGATTAACTTGAAATATAATTTTATTGCATATATTAACAGAGTGTTATAGGAATATAATAAAAGTTAAAATTATATAAAGGTGAACTAAAGGTATTACCAATTTCCAAAATAAAATGATAACAATAGTAAAATAAATAAAGAACAATTCACCCAAACAAAAGAATATATATTGTATCAGCACCTCCTTGAACCCTCTCCAAATTGAGGACATACATAGTCATAAAGCAAGCCTCAACAGATACAAGAAAATTAAAATAACTCCTTGTATCTTATCAGATTACCATGAATTAATGCTAAATTTCAACAGCATCAGAAACAAAAGAAAATCTACAAACTCATGTAAACTTAACAATTCTTTCTCAATGACCATTGAGTCAGAGAAAAAATTAAAGACTTTCTAGAATCCAATGAAAATGAAGACAAAACATCCCAAACTTAAGGGGAACAGTAAAAGCAGTGCTGTGGGGAAAGTTCATAGCACCAGGTACCTTTATAAAAAATTGGAAACATCTCATACTAGTTACTTAAAAGCACAACTAAATGCACTACAACAAAAAGAAGAAAACACACTGAAGAGGAGTAGACAATGGGAATAATCAAATTCAGTGATAAAATAAATAAATAGAAACAAAGAGAACAAAACAAAGAATCAATGAAATGAGATTTCTTTTGAGAAAATCAACAAGATAGACTAACCCTTAGGCAAACTAACTAAAAGGCAGAGAGACAGTATTCAAATTAACAAAATAAGAAATGAAAAAAAAAAGGACATAACAATAAATACTGGGGAAATCCAAGGAATCATTAAGTCTTACGTCAAAAGCTTATAGTCCACAATATTGGAAAATCTAAAGAAAATAGATAACTTCTTAATGAATTTCACTTACTGAAGCCAAAGAAAGACCAGGTAAACAGTATAAACAACACCCATAAAAACTTCTACCTAAAACTTATCCTGCCTACAAAATATGCAGGGACTAGAATGGAGTAAAGATTGAGGAAATTTCCAGCTAGTGCCTGGCCCAACCTGACGTGCACCCATAGGAGACAGCCAGTTCCTGACACTACTAACAATTTTCTACTATGCTTGCAGATAGGAGCCTAGCAAATCTGCCCTCTGAGTGGCTCCACCCAGCTACTGGTGAAAACACATGCAGAGACCCACAGCCAAACATTAGGTGGAGTGCAGGGCATCTTGGAGAAGTGTGAGGGGAAGGATAGAAGATTGGGAGTGGACAGCAACTCCGCAAGAAGACCAACAGAGCCAACTAACCAGGGTCCAGGGCAGGCCTATGGAGACTAAAGCTCAGACCAGGGACCATGTAAGGATTGGACCTTGGACCCATATATTAATATAGCCTGTGAGCAGCTTGCTGACTCTTATATAGACACTGTTGATCACTTTTCCCTGTCAGGGCTGCCTCCTTGGGCCACAGGGGAAGAGGATGCCCTCAGTCATGATGCTACTTCATATATTGAGATGGGAGGGTTCCCTTTCTCTGTTGAGTAGAAGAGGGGGGAATCGGGGAAAAAAAGGAAGGAGGATGGAGCTTTGAGGAGAAGAGGGTGACAGCAATGTCCTGAATGTAAAGTAAGTACCTAATAAAAATAAAAAATTAAAATAAAAAGCAGGATATCATCATGTTACTATTTCATACATTTTCTTACAGTAATGAAAACAATAGGAAATAACCTCATATATCTAGTGTATGTGGATAATATAAAAAAATAAGATTCTAAATTGCTAAATTTTAGAAAGAGATTAATTTCATTTAATAAGAGTAATAACAACAATTTAAAAGAGTTACTTCTAATTTAAAAACTTAAATTACTACGTATGTAGTTTGTTCATCATTTCCATCCTTCTATCTCTTCCCCTCTGTCCTGACATGACCTCTATTCTCTAACAAAGTAAAGCAACTCCCCATTAATATAGTTAAATATGCATACAGTTGTAGCCTAATAAAAGCTACGAAGTATAAAGAACAAAATGGCAGAAGCAAAATGTGAGCAAAGAGTACCTGGAGCAACATCAGGGTACCTAAAATATATATTCAAAGACTCATCAGTAGAAAAAGATAGAAACGTTGGAAAATTAGCATTTGCAATAGTAATTTTACAAAATTATAAATAATATTAGAAACCTTCACCTTAACCGACAGTTTGAATATCAGAGGGCACAGAAAAATGTTAAAACAACCAAGATAGGAAAAAGCATAGATAAATGATGAAACATTTTACAGTATTAAGAGATAAATTGTGAGAACTAGGCAGAAATTATAAATCCTTCAAATTCCAGAAGGAAAGGAATAGAAATGTTCAAAACAATTGGAATGCTTGTGAGTTAATTAAATTGTAATACAATAAGGAGAAGAAATAATCTTTTGTTAGAATTAAGTGTCTTAAGAAGAAAGAAGAATTTAGAAAAATCCATCTAGCCAATTTCTTTTCACAATCACTTGATAAGGATCCTGAAGGCAGCAGTAAAATTGTAAAAACAAACAGAACTGTCTGGAAGCATCTATTTTCAATCCAAAATAGAGATTTATCTAATTCTTGTCATGAATCTATATGTTCTTCTCTTCCAGCAGACTACAATTTGACATCTGGTGGTAGGACAAAAGTGACCTACCATAGCCCCTACAGATATACCAGTCCTGCCCCTCAACCAGATTTTTTGGATAATAATGAAGAACACATGAGCAAGATTTGAAAACTAAATTAGAAGAAAAAAGCAAATAACTTGAGCAAGGACACATGATAGAGCAACTCAACAGGGTGTTCTTTGCTACTTGCAGGGACTGTATCACAGACATCTGAAGAAACTGAATCTTCCCTAAAACTGTTCATTTCTCTTGATTCTATGAGCATCAAGGACATTTTGTTTTGTGTCTTATTTGCCAGTTGTGAAATTGCACATGGTGTATTCATTGAGATGTCATGTAGGAAAATAATAAAATACATTTTTTTGCATAAAAAATAGCCATCTGTGATACAGATAGGTATATCTGACAACTTGACTGAGTTCCTTGGGTTTTGAATTCCCATCTTCATGAACTGTGGGAATAAATCTTTGTTAATTAACTCATCCAGTATTTTGTATTTTTCAGCCCAGGAAGACTAAGAAAATAGCTACTTCAATTCATGATGTGTAGACCTTCAATATCAGAAATGTTAATGGGTATTTTCTGGGCTGATGAGAAATAAGAGTAGGTAAAGCTAATAAGAAATACACTAAAGTTGTGTTAAAAGAGTACTAATAAGATGGATAAATATGGCTTTTGAATTTGTGTGAGAATAGAATACTGATCTTTTATATCTATTTTTTATTAATTTATTCATATTACATCTCAAGTGTTATCCTAATCCTTGTATTCCCCCATTCCTCCCTCCCTCCTGCTTTCCATCTTTTCCCCTCCCCTATGACTGTGACTGAGGGGGACCTGCTTCTTCTGTATATGCTCATAGGGTATCAAGTCTCTTCTTGATAGCAGGCTACCTAGAATACTGATCTTAAGAAAGCTGAAAGTTTTCATATTTAAAATCTGAGAAGTTAGAGGAAACATAGCTAGAATACCTGTGCATAGTTATATGAGGAAGGGATTAAAGAGCAAAGACAAGCATCACTTGATTACAGACCTATGGATCTAAATAAAATACCTGATCCCATGCTGAAGAAAGAGGTAAGAATCATGCAAAGGCATGAGAGGGTTATACTGAATGGGAGAAAGTGATTGGACAGATAACATTCATAAATGTTGAGCATTAACTTTGTAAAAGAAACAGGATTCCTACTTACAGTCTAAATGCCTTAGAAAAAAGAGAGATAACTCTGCAACTAACCAAAAAACAAAGAGTATGTGGAACCAAGCAGCAATAATGGGATAAAGAAAAGAACAAACAATAATCCTACCAGCCTTAAATATAATGGAATTAGAAACTAACAGTATGAGAAACCACAGAAACTACACTATATTAGAAATCAAAATATTAGAAAATATACTGTAGAAAATATATAAGAAAATGTAAACTATATTAGCAAATCAGCAGTAGAGTCTTGGATGATAGTACATCACTGAAGAACTCCTTCAGGAAACTGATAAATTTCTAAATTGTAAGAAAGGTGACAAAACAACATACCAGAAATTTCACTATATAGCAGAAGGGCTTCTGTGTTCATAACCATCTGTTCATATCTATGCATTCGTGTCTACGTGTTCACAAATAAATGAGAGATATCACATGAATGTGTTAGTGCTGTAACTAAAGGTCTTAGAAACAAAAGACAAACTCAAAATGCAAATCAGTAGATAAAAGATAAGGAAGATTAAGAAAACAATCAATCACATGGGGAAGATATAATTACATGGTGATATAATGAGATGGATCAAGGACACACAGATATCCAACTCTGAAAAGAACGAAAGCGTTGGGAAACATTCCATACAAACTAGAGAAGACAGAAAAGTGTGAAGAAACAACAAAATTAAAGAAAATTAGGATTATAAAGGGGAACATTACATCAAACTTCAATGAAATGCAGGAAATTGTTACAGACTAATTTTCAAAGTTATTATATTCCAAAATATAGAAATATCTAAACATAGTAGATAAATTGCTATATATATACAACTTACTATCATTAACTAAAAAAAGACGTGGGCATGTTAAGTAAATCCATAGTCTAAAACAAGACTGTGGTCATAAAATAGTCTCATTGTTAAGCTGCACGAAGGCTTTGAAGAAGAGCCCACTTTCTGCTTAATTTATTATAAATGAAAAAAAAATGAACACTATTAATCTTGTACTAGAAATCAAGTATTAACTTGATCCTAATACTAGGTAATGATAACACAAAGTACTCTGTACCTGTGCTCTGATGAACATTGACCCAGAAACTCTCAACAAAATATTTGCAAATTGACTACAAGTACATAATAAAGATCATAAAATAAAATATAAATAAAAACAAATAGGTTTCATTCTGTAGGTAAATCAACATGTTCAAGGCAGATAAACCATATAACGAAAAGTACACCTTTGTATAATTTGGTATTGGCAACATTGTTGCTGTTTCATTAGTTTGTTTTTTCATTCCACTTCATTAGTTTGAAATGAAATCCTAAGCCTTATGTTTGTCTACAAGGTGTTCTTATTTTCCTTTTCTTCCTTGGAAACCTATTGCTAACATGGTGTCAAGTGTTCAAAACCAGAAAGGGCCTGACATGGTGGTGCACACCTTTAATCCCAGCATTTGCAAGGCAGAAATGGGCAGATCTCTGAGTTTGAGGCAAGCTCGATCAACAAATCATCTTCTTGGCCAGTGATGGTTACACAGGACAATCCTGTCTCAAACAAGGAGACAAACATATGAACCAGACTGGAAAAATGATTCTGAATGAATCATCTCTCCTTCTGGCCTGATTAAAAATATTTAACTTAAACTGTATCTTAGACTTTGGAGCTTATAAAGAATGCATTTTGACTTTTGAAATTGTTTGGATGGAATGGAAACATTTACCACACAAGGACATGAATGTTTGAAGGTAATTGCTATTAAACTGTAGAATGGCAGTTACTCCATGAATTTATAAACCCCAATATCATAGTCTTTGGTGCTCAGATGTTCTGGAAATAAGACTACATGAAGTTAAAAGTTTATGGCTATCACAGTGGGATTAGTTCATTTTAAGGAGATGTGCCAACTTGTTTATTAGATCTTTCTTTACATCATGTGAGTACACAAAGTGGCCAACTGTAAGTCAGTAGATGGATCATTAGCAGAGATAGATGCAGAAGGTGCCTTGACTTAAGGAATCTTAGGCTCAAAGTTATAAAAAATTTACATTTTTATGTCATGGTATCTATAGTATTTTGTTTCAGTAGTCCAGGTAAATCAAGGCAAATATGTTTAATTTTGAATAATCCTGTGATAATTATCAACAGTAATATGGGTAATAAAACTTGTTTAATAATGGTAAAATATTAAAATGAAATGGAAGTAAACTAAGGACTTTAAATAAAAATGTTTTACCCTGACTTCTAATTGGATAATACCTACATTGGGATAAAGGAGTTGTATAGTTATAGTATTAAGATTAAAAATAACCTATTTCAAGCATCAAAAAATAATGGAGAAGGTTGTACTGGAGGTAAACATGTTTTTGTTTTGATCACAAGTGTGGAATGTGAAACAGACTTGTGTGAGGGCATGCAGTGTTTGTTTGCTGGAAACAGATTTGTGAGAGGACAGGTGCTGCTTGTCAACTAAAGAGGGATTTTCTTTTGCAGGGGCATGGTCCTTGCCAGCTGATCATCATCTTAGTAAGGACTCTGAGAGGTTATGCATATGAGCCCAAAACCAGAGGCTTGCTTTCTTGTTTTTGCACAGCTTCCTTCTACTTGGTTGTTCATTGCTCTGTTTAGAGAAACGTCTAGAGAGAAATGCTCTCTAGAAAGATTTGAGTTTCGGTGTTCTGGCTACTGTAGTTCCAGTCATTTTTGCTAGATTGCTGATTTGCTGTTTAAAAGGTCTACTGGAATCCTGATAAGGAGGAGGGGAAGCTCTCTAAAAAGCTGAGTGTAAAAAGGTCTACATCTCCTGTCCTCATTAACCTCTTTACATTCCTGTCTAGGGTACTGGTTGGGAGGGAGGTATAAGCATTAAAGAACCCCAAATAAAGTAGATTTGTAAATGTTCAAAGCCTTCTCGTACCTTCTGTAAAGCCGGATTTGTGGATAGGTATTGTTTGAATTTGTTTTTGTCATAGAATATTTTGTTTTCTCCATCAATGGTTATTGATAGTTTTGCTGGGTAAAGTAGTCTGGCCTGGCATCTGTGGTCTCTTAGGGTTTGCAGGATCTCTGTCCAGGCACTTCTGGCTTTGATGGTCTCTGCTGAGAAGTCGGGTGTAATTCTGATAGGTCTGCCATTAAATGTTATTTGGCCCCTTTCCCTTGCAGCTTTTAATAGTTTTCTTTGTTCTGTATATTTTGTGTTTTGATTATTATGTGATGGGCAGTTTTTCTTTTCTAGTCTATTCTATTTGTTGTTCTGTAGGTTTCTTGTATGTTTATAGGCATCTTTTTCCCTCAGATTGGGGAAGTTTTCTTCTATGATTTTGTTGAGAATATTTTCTGGGCCTTGAAATCTGGCATCTTCTCTTTCCTCAATGCCTATTATCCTCAGATTTCTTCTTTTCATGGTGTCCTTGATTTCTTGGGTGTTTTGTGTCAGGATTTTTCCAGATTTAGCATTTTCTTTAATGGTTGCTTCAAGATCTATGAGTGTATCTTCTAGACCTGAGATTCGTTCCTCCATCTCTTGGATTCTGTTAGAAAGGCTCACATCTGTGTTGCTCGCCGTCCTCTCTGAGCTCTCACGTTCCCGTTTTTCTTCTGTCTGTTTTTTTATCATTGAAAGCATTTTCATCTTCAGATCTTGAACTTTTATCTGGACACTAGCCCAAGTGGCATGTCCCATGAAAGTCTTCACTTACCAGGAAAGTGGGACAGAGGGGAAGACATCCTATTGGGACTCTAGGTGAGAGAAGCAAGGGAGAATGGGGAAATAGAAGGATCCAGAGGGTCCTAGAAACCTACAAGTAGAACATTATGATGGGAAGATCTGGGCCCAGGGGTCCTGCTCAAACTATGACACCAGCCAATGAACACAACACTCTCCACAGTTGAATGGAGAGTGGAGATTGACTTTCACACAAACTCTGGTGCCTCACATTTGACCATGTCCACTGGAACAAGAGGCCTAGGGGCACTCAGAGGAAGGATAGCAGGCTATCAAGAAGAGACTCGATACCCTATGAGTATATACAGGGGGAGGAGGTCCCCCTCAGTCACAGTCATAGGGGAGGGGAATAAGGGGAAATGAAAGTAGGGAGGAATGGGAGGATAGGTGGGATGGGATAACAATTGAGATGTAATATGAATAAATTAATAAAATATATTTTAAAAGTTCAAAGCCTATAGAAGGTGATTTTTTTGTCTGAGGATGAGTCAGTAATATACAGGTAAATTTATTTATTTGCTTTATATCTACTGATTCATTGAAACATAGACAGCTATGTATATCACTTTCATTCAAAACAGAAAAATACAAAATTCAGAAATACAAATTTTATTATTAAAAATTTATAAATATAGGTTAAAGTTTTTTAAAATATTATTTTTAATTTATATATTCACTTTACATCCCAACTCTAACTTCCTCCCTCCTCTGCTTCAGGTCCTTCCATCCCACCTTATTCCCCTTATCTTCCCTCCCCTTGTTCTCAGAAAAGGGGAGCTCCTCCACCAACCCATCCCAGCATATCAAGTCATATCAGAACTGAACTCCTCCTCATCTACTGAAGCTAGACAAGGCAGCTCCATTTGGGTGAAGTGATCAAAAGCAGGCAACGGAGTCCATGTCATAGACAACACACACTCATCTTACTAGGTTACTCACATGAAGATCAAACTGCCCATGGATTACGTGTATGTAGGTAGCCCAGGTCCAGTCCATGCGTGCTCTTTGGTTGGTTCTTCCCTTTCTGTAGTCTCTCTTGGGTTGAGATTAGTTGACTCTGCTACTCTTCTTCCAGAATTTTTGTCACCTCCAGGTCCTTCTGTCCTTCTCTCCCACTCTTTGACAGGTCTCCCCAAGGTCCTGTGGCGGTGAGTCTCAGCATCTGATTAGATCAGCTGCTGGGTGGGGGCCCCTCAGAGGAAGGTTAGAATGGCTCCTGCCTGTAAACATAGCAGACTATCCTACTGATATTTGGCTCTCTCCCATGGGGTGGATCTTAGGTCAGATCAGGCATTGGTTGGTAATTCCCTCACTCTCTATTCTCTCTTTGTCTCTACACATCTTATAGATAGGGTAAAATTTAGGTCAAAGGTTTTGTAGGTGGATTGGTATTCCCCTTCCAGGATTATAAGTCCTGCCTGGCTAGAAGGTGGCCTCCTCAGTTCCATGTCCTCCTGTTGCTGAAAGAATGAATCATATATTGCAGTTCCTCTGCATCGCACTCACCACAGTATGAAGCTGCTGTTTTGTACATGGCGAGCTTAGCACATAGGTCCACTTGTGAGTTATGCTCACAGAGAGATAGATGCTCCAGCACTGCCACACAAGAGTTGTGATCTTTGTGGTTTCTGGCACAAATGCTTAGGCAAGGAAAAGAAATGATCAATTTGGAGCTTAAGTCATTAAATTAATAATGAAGGCTAGGGATGTAGGGACCATAGATTCTGTCATTTCCCCCTTATAAGTGAGGGGAAAACAATAAGAATGCTTATGACTTTAGGAAGAGCAAAAGAAAAAAATTAAAACCGAGACTTGCCTTAAGAAAGTTAACTCATGATGTATCTGGATCTCGATCAATTTTTTAATTCTATTTCTTCTTAATTGACTTTAATTGCCATTTCTTGTCAACCAGGACAAACAGACCTTGCATTTTAAATGAAGTGAGGCAAGCCACATTAAGTAGTACCTGGAATAATGCAATCCAGTTCATTTGCATGTAGCAATAGCTTATAGTGGTCTTTTTTTCTATAATAAAGAGAATCAAACTGCATTTCACACATTAACTGAAAAAGCATCTGTGAATAAAGTGCATGCCATTAAATATTTATATTTTCTTTATAAAATTTCTTATGAAGTTAATGAAAACACTGCAAATTGAATTGATCATTGTGTCTAACCACTATTTACACTGAATTTACGTTTTATAATATTAACCCAAAATGGAGTCAAGACTTATATCCTTAGGTAAAATTTTTCACAGTCAATCTGACTGAAACAAATATTAGGCTTCTAGTGTGATATGAAATTTATGAGAATTTATTCATAGTGTGAATAATAAGTTTTTCCTATTCATTAGCCATCTAACAGGAATGGATGCCTGCTTGTGACTTCAGCTGTTTTAGGTTAAAACAATCTCAGTTGAGGGGTAGAAAGCATGATGGTCACAAGGTCTTCAGGAAAGACAGATCAATTCTTTACATGTTAGTTGCTTACTAATCTTTTTCAAAAAGTCATTTAAAATATGTCATTGTCATTCCATATAGTTGTTTCTAAAATTTTTTCCATTTTGACAGAAAATTATGAAGGGCAGAACCAAATGTGTGACTTCCTCTAAAAGGCAGATAATGTAAGCTTACCAAAATTAGCTTCATTAAAGTTTGAGTTTTTAAAAGTTTTACCTTTAAAAGCTTTTTTTGTAACATTAACATGTTGCTCCTGATCATAGTTAAGTCTGATCTGAAATTGCCATAGAAAATACAAGTCAAAATTCTACATTCATGTAAATAGTATTATTTCATACATTTTATCTTCTTTCTGATACTTTATTTCTTTCCCTTCTCAATCATGAGGAGAAAATTATTACTCTTAAAAATTGTCTTCATAAAGAATAACCTTAAAACCACTGTGTTAATATAGTGAATATCAAATCTGTATGCATTTAGTAGCAAAATATCAGCCACTAAGGTTAACTATTTTTCTTAAAATTCATACAATACATTTTTTATCATATATCCCCTCCCAAAACACCTAAAGAATACTCCACAGATTTTTACCTGCCCAATGTCATGGTCATTTACTCTTCCCATCTCTCTCTCCAAAACCAAAATTTATATTATTCAGAGCTCTTAAGAAACTTACTATAGTATAACATTACACTTGAACAAAAGGCAGTAACATCATTTCTTCCCCACATGCAAGATATACAATTTCTTCAGTCTGAGTCCAACCTCATTTTCTCTCTGAATAAGACCAATTGTAACTTATAACAAACCCAATGCAAATAAATATCTATAACCCAAGAAAGCAACCCTCCCAACCCCTCTTAAGGGAAATTGGGTGTCCTTCTCTTAAGATTTCTTTCTGCTGATTTGGGATGAATAATACTTTTGTAGGAACCCAAGTAAAATTGAAGAAAATGGTGAAACAGGCTAAGAATGGCATTTACAGTCCAGTTTCTAAATGTTGAGAAATTCCAGGCTTAACAGAAGTACTGTGTGAAGCAATCTGAAATCCTGGACCAAATGGAATAGGAAGCTTTCTTCAAAGCTGTCCTGCGAACTATCCTGTTCTGATGACGAACAGCAACTGAAGCACTTGGTGCTGGAACATGAAGATTGCTGATGTCAGCATTCAGCATGCTCGAGAAAGGAATCTTGTCAGATCTGATCCAGTGTCAGTGTCTGTTTTTCTTTTTTTCTTTCTTTTTTTTTTTTTTTTTTGTTCCAAAAAGATATAATTTCTGACAAATGTTACATGGTCCTAACATTATAAATGTGTGAGATATGAGGGATACACAGTTGTTTCTTCTCAAGTCTCTGAAGGAGTTGAAGACCAGATAGTTTAGTCCTAAGCTTAATTGTTCAGAGGTTAAGATGTTTCTAGGTCTAGATAGATGTTTTAAGTTGATAGAGATGAGATAGAATAGATATTGATTTGTAATCTAAATTTTAGACTCACCAAGATAAAAAACCAAAGATGTTTTCTTCAAGGTTGACAAATACAAATAGCCAAAACACTATGAATGTAACATTTATATAATTCCTGATTTTTTGCAGTTCTTTTTGCTGTACATAGTTTATTGTATATGTGTATAATAATATAAATATATATGTTAAGAAATAATTCATTAAAAAGAAAAAACCAACAATAACAAATAAATTTATTCCTCAAACTGATATTTTATATCTTGTATCAGTTTACTATATAATTGATCAGAAGTCAAATTAATTTTCTTACTAGAATATATTACAACCAAACGACTCCATTCTTATATGTCATCTACAAGAACTGTATGTTGACACATCCTTGAGATATTTTAGTGAGACACTTATTATTCCACAGAAATAAAGGTGTCATATAAATGACCAAATGTATGTCATAGACTGTTTTATGAGATAGGTATCAATGATATGGGATTTTGTGTTATGAAAGGACAACATTTAAAAACAAATTACTTGTGTTCAATTTCCCATAGGCAGTCTACACAATGAAGTTCTTGCTATGAGCTGAAGAAAAGGGCTCCAATAATTGCTCCAGGGAAAGGACACTATGTAGGTCCCATGGCTGCTTTTAAACATGCGTTTCCAGCTAAGGTCAAGATGAGTAATAAGCAATTATAGCACTCAGGGTTGAGTTAAAAAGCACTTAGTGTTTATGTGACCTTCCATGAGTAGTTTACTATATTTATAAATATTTGCCATTTGTTCGCCTTTTGTCATTGACTAAGGATTGACCTCTGTTACTTGTCACTGACACCTAATACCAAAATGAATTGAAATTCTGTCTTTAGAAATAGATTTCCTTGGTACAGTGACATTTATAAATGGACCTTTAAAGTAGGTACTTTTTCTATACACTTTGTTTCAATTCCCTGTCACTCTCAAGTGGAGGATTTTATAATACTAAATTTATTACATCTTTCCAAGATCATTCCTCTAAGATTCTGGTTTACTTTTTATCTTTACAAGAATATATATATTTATTTCCCTGTTTCAACTTTGAATAAACTATGCATATGAAAGTCCTTTCAGGACAGGATATGGCATTTTTTTTCTGAATATGACATTCTTAAAAAAGAAAGAAATATAATGAAGGTATAATGATTTACTGGTTTCCCACTGAAGGTAGTTGAAAGTCACAATGTTTTAAAAATGAATCATTTATGGTAGGTGTCAATTTCAGTGTCCTTTTCCCCCAGTAGACATTTAGATAGAAAAGAATGTTTAATTGATTTACTGTGGCATGAGCCTCTGCTTTCCTAAAGTTCTTGTTCCCATTCACCCAGAGTCGCTTACATCCATCTTAATTTCTCTTTTCCTTTCATAAAAAACCTTACACCTCTAAACTTTGTTATGTTAATTACCTGTTTTACTGCTATTATTTTATCACCTTCTGTTTTTACTTAAGTTTCCACAGACAACTACAGGTTCTTTTGACAACATTCTGTAAGTTGCAACATATTTTTTATTTTTAGATACAAAACCATAGTTGCCTGCCTAAGAAATAAAACTAATAAATTAAAATCAATTTTAAGCATGAAATTGAACTTAGTATGCTGGTAACTGCTTAATTTTTTAAAAATATAATTTAAATACATTAGTGTTGTAAACTATATACACATAAATGTTATCAAATTATCAGCAGCAAATGACACCAAAAGAACTAAACTAATTCAGCAGCAGGCTGCCGTCCTATGTTTTAATTATACAGTTTAGACCATCCTGCAGTTATTAGTTTCCTTTTAATATGTATAGTGCAGCACTGTTGCCACAGGAAGATAACATCTGAAAGCTTCGTGTCCATTGGGCACAAGAATCAGCGTTTTTCCTCTATTTGGGTCATGAACCCAATTAATCCTCATTGTAGAGAGGAAAAGGAAAGACCAGTGATCATGAGCACTAAATGTTATCTGATTCCAATCTGACAGTCATTGCTGATTGAACTTGGCATTTCCTGAAGCCTGAGAAATGAGCCTTAACAGACATATAGATTTCCCCATATTTCACTGAAAGCTACTACAAATGCTTGTACAATTCAGCGAAAATGAAATTGCAAAGTTATATGTGGGATTACATTTTATTACTTAATGATAAATGTGAGAATCTGAATAAAATTCATAGTTTTATTAAAGAACACTTGTCATTATTACTTTATTAAAACAAAAATGCATCTATGTTTCTTCATTAAAAATGATATATACATATTATATTTGCTTTATTATTTTTGTAAGGTAAGGATTTTATTAGTGTTTTAAATTTTTCTTTATTTATTAATTCATTCATATTACATATCAATTGTTATCCCATCCCTCTTATCCTTTCATTCCTCTGTCCCTCCCACTTTTACCCTATTCTCCTCCCCTATGACGGTCACTGAGGGGACCTTCCCCCCCTGTTTATGATCATAGGGTATAAAATCTCTTCTTGGTAGACTCCTATCCTTCCTCTGAGTGCCACCAGGCCTCCCCATCAAGGGGACATGGTCAAATATGGGGCACCAGAGTTCATGTGAAAGTCAGTCCCCACTCTTCACTCATCTGTAGAGAATGACCTGTCCATTGGCTAGATCTGAGTAGGGATTCAATATTTACTGCACATTATTGTCCTTGGTTGGTGCCATTGTTTGTGCAGAACCTCTGGGCCAAGATGCCCATCATATTGTTCTACTTCTAGGTTTCTAGGACCCTCTGGATCCTTCTATTTCCCCATTCTCCTATACTCCTCTCACCTAGAGTCCTAAAAGGATGTCCTCCCCTCTGTCCCACTTTCCTGGTAGGTGAAGACTTTCATGGGACATGTCCCTTGAGCTAGCTTCTTGATATAAGTGAGTATATACCATTTGAGTCTTTCTGCTTCTGGGTTAACTCACTCATTATGCTCATTTCTAGCTCAATTCATTTGTCCACAAATTTCGGGAATTCCTTGTTTTTAGTAGCTGAGTAGTATTCCATAGTGTATATGTACCACACTTTCTTTATCCGTTCTTCTACTGAGGGACACTAAGGCTGTTTCCATGTTCTGGTTATTATGAATAAGGCCGCTAAGAACATGGTTGAGCAAATCTTCTTATTGTGTGCTAGAGCATCTTCTGGGTATATTCCAAGGAGTGGAATAGCTGGGTCTTGAGGAAGCCCTATTCCCATTTTTCTGAGATAGCACCAGATAGATTTCCAAAGTGGTTGTGCTAGTTTGCATTCCAACCATCCTCGCCATCCTTGGCATCCTCGCCAGCATGTGGTGTCGCTTGAATTTTTTATCTTAGCCATTCTTATGGGTGTAAGATGGAATCTCAGAGTCGTTTTGATTTGCATTTCTCTGATGACTAAAGATGTTGAGCATTTCTTTAAGTGTTTCTGAGCCATTTAAACAATGATCTAAATATATATATATACCCTAGTCTTCTATCAAGCTAATTAATTGTCCAATGAAGAAATGACTCATAAAGCTTGTTGTAGACAGAAATGATCCGAATATAAGAAAAAAATTGAGAAAGGTAAGCTAACTGTATTAACTGCAACGATATGTTCTTCAAAATTATATTACATAGATTATATATTATATAAGATATATGTGAGTAACTTGGCAGTTAAACAAAAGCACTAGTTCAATTATTTTGTTATGAGACAATTCTATGTAATAAAGCAGTTTCAAATGGGCATTTAAGCTTTTAATGAAGTGAGAAGAAAGAGTGCCTTGTACAAAGAAGATAAATGAAATAAAAAATAGACACACTCAACATTCTCTTGACTACCTTAAACTCTTACCAATGGAGTAGACGAGCAAGATGAGTCAGAGTCAGTGCTGCTAAATAAGAGACGCTGGCCCTTGAAAGTCAATGTCATGTTTACACAGGTTCTTAAACTGGGCAATGATTGTCTAACAACATGACCTAAGGGGCTACACTAGAGTTGGGTTAATTATCTTCTCACTACGATGGGCTCCATTAATCTATGCACTTTTTCAGACACATGGTTGTGGTGGTAAACATAGCTTCAAATAGAGAGAGAGATGTTCTTTGTGTTCATTCATCTTCATTTTAAAGTAATCTTGTTTTGTGATCAAGCTGGCACACAGGTCACATGCAGAGGGCTTTTTTTTTTCAGATTATTATATTTACACCATAAGTGTTATTTTGTTTTTTCATCTGAAATGAATGGTCTCTGTTCCCCCACTTTGTGCATATCTACCTTCTTAGTCACACACATAGAAACCTCTATACACTGACAGGAAATTTCCAGTGTTTAAGTGGAGAAATTCAAAAGTAGAAAACAAATCTAATATGTTGACGTCCATGCTCTTGACGCTTTCCTGTTTAGAGTAATAATATATTATCCTTTGGAGACAAAGGGCATTGAGAGTTCATACTTGACTTAAATTTAATTTCAACACGTACATTAAAAAAAAAAACCTTAAATATTTTTTAACCTTTTCTTTTTCCCTTTAAGTTTAGCAGATACAAATGCATTAGGGGAAAAAAATTAGTTAACAGTGACTTTAGTCCAAAGTTTAGATGACCATGTACTATTGAACACACTTCAGATGCTGTCTGTGAAGTTGGACTTTGAGGATGAGCCAGAGGCAGTCGTAGAGGGGCAATGACACCAGTGGACAAGGGAGTCGCATGGCTATACGTAAGAAGCACATGGACTTTAGCTTTAATCAACTTTGATGGGCTCTTTTCAGGCAATTCTAAGTAAAGATTAGGTATCAGAAATTCATAAGAGATGCAGTTTTGTAGCTTCAATCATAGGCAACCTGCCACCCTCCCCCCCCCCATTCAATGAGGCAGCTCATTAGCCTTAATAGACATTCTCTGGATTGCTAAGCACCTAATTTGCTACTACTAAATGACTTTAAGCACAGAGAAAAATAAATCAGCATAAAAATCATAGCTCCTATGATAATTAAGAAATGTTAGACGTATGATTATGTATCTGAAGATTCTTCAATTACAGAATGTGTCATATTTTATAACATATGCATATACTCACTTCCATTTAATTCAAGATGCCAATCCGTCATTGGAATATTTACTATAACTGGTGTAGTTACATAGTTACAAGTGTTTGGGGGATTGCAATAGATAATAATAAACTAGGACCTCTAGAAATTTCATTAAAGTCAAAAGACTCAGTAATGTAAAACACTAACACATGATATGTGACAAATTATAATTCCATGTTGGTGCATACATTGCTGATCAAACTGCTATCATATTTCATAGAGTATGAAGAAGGTCTTCAAGAGTATTTGTTGTCCAGGAAGAAAGGAAACTATCTCTCAATTACAGTTAAGTTTTTATAATAAAGGATGTTTTGCTTTGCTGAAGGCATAACGATAACAAATATGATGGTTGGTGTTTCTCTTTAGATAATTTTTATGTTCATATAAATAAATATCTCCCCTTTAAATAAAAAAAGAATGGAAGTTAATTATTCATTAAGGATGAGGGCATCTCTGTTTTGTAGCTGGCCCTAAGGTAGTTTCATGTGCAGGTGTTTTACCTCTAACTGTGACATCTGGCTACTGACAGGATGTTACTAAAATCGTTCCATAGGGATGCATGGGTTTTTGGCATTCCTGTTCAGTTCTTGGGACTTGAGCTTCGTTGTGTATGCGATAAAATATTTTATATGAAATTAACATATACATATGGATCATACCTCATGCTAGTGGATTTTTTATGAATTTATAAAATACCTTTGGAAGTTCATACAAATTTCCAATATGATTTTAGTCAAATCAAGTCTGTTCTCCCTTCTCTCCAAATTCTTCCATGCTTTTCCATATTGTCCTCACAACATACGTACTCTGTTTTAACCACTGAGTTCATAGCACTGCAGTGTGGCAAATTGTTTTCTAACTACATCATCCTCTACTCAGTTTTCATCTGCTTAGTTTGTTCCAAACCTTAAACAAGTGTGTAAGAATATAAGGAACACCAGAATGTGGAGAGTGATAGGAAAAGAGAAAAGCTAACATTTACCCATTATTAAAGAGGCTAGAGTATGTTTCGTATTATTTTACTTCAATGTCCCTGGACAGGTTTAGTTTTCTCCTCTACACTGTTTCCTCAGGATACACAAACTTTAAAACTCTCTCCTAAAGCCTGGCATGGTGGCGCACAACTTTAATCCCAGCACTTAGGAGACAGAGGCAGGTGAATCTCTTGGAGTTTGAGGCCAGCTTGGTCTACAGAGTGAGTTTCAGGACAGCCAGGGCTATTGCACAGAGAAGAAATTCTGTCTCGAAAAACCAAAACTAAACCAAACCAAATCAAAACAAAATAACTCTGTTCTAATGTCAGAAACTACACTCATGAAATCTCACCAGCATGTTGTGCTAAACATGGCCTAAACAATGACTACACATATAGACATGATGCCATGGAGGTGGTGATAGTTCACGTGGCCACATCTTTAGACAAAGAGCTATAGACAACTAAGCAACTTAGGGTAAGAGTTAGTCTTCCCCACAGGAGAGCACACCAATTGCTCTAATACCAAATGCTCACACCTGACAACATTTGTAAGTAACAATATACAGACTGAGTAAGTAGCATTTATGTACTTAGAAATGTCTGTGTGTGTGCACAGCTACATGCACACATGGTTATTTGCGTGTGTATGTGTAACAACAAAGAAAAGGAAGCCAAGAATTCGAAGGAGCAGAAGAATTTGCAGAGAAATAGAGGAATAGGAAATTATGTAATTATACTATAATCTGAAAATTTTTTAAATCATTAAAAGAATCTCCTTTCTTTATGAATGATGACAGTATAGAATTCATTATTAAATTTACATTTTCTTATTTACTGTGTTTTTTCTCAATTAGTCACAATGGTTTTAATGTGATCTATAAAAAATATCACATGCTGGGTCTTCTAATTAACAAACAAAAAATACTCTATTCTGATTTCTATAGTGGATGGACCAGTTTACATTTCTACCAATAGTGAATGAGAGTTTTCATTTTCTCATTCCTTCAACATTTGTTGCCAGTTTTTTTTCAAATATGGCATTTAGACAAAATTAAAATGAAATCTCAAAGCAGTCTGAATTTTCCTAATTTGTTAGAATATGGAACACAACTATAAATACCCATACACCCATACAACACACACACACACACACACATACACACACACACACACACACACACACACAGAGAGAGAGAGAGAGAGAGAGAGAGAGAGAGAGAGAGAGAGAGAGACAGACAGACAGACAGACAGACAGACAGACAGACAGACAGAGAGACAGAGAGACAGAGACAGACAGAGAGAGAGAGTCTCTACATTAGGTGTCTCCACCATGTCCCTCCCCTAGGAGATCAGGGAACACTGCAGAAGAGAGTCAGGAAATATTGTAGGAGTCAGAGGAGATTGAGGGCACCAGGACAATATGGTCTACTCAATCAACAAAGGAGGGCTTATATCAGCTCACAGAGACTGAAGGGGCAAGCACAGGGCCTGCATGTGACTGCATCAGATCCTCTGTGATTATGGCTGTTAGCTTCGTGTTTTGTGTGACTTCTGTGAGAACTTGTATATCTCTGACTCTGCCTACTCTTGAGACATTTCCCCTCCTATTCTGTTGCTTTATGCAGCACTGATATGTGATGTTTTGCCTTATCCAATTCTATCTTGACTTATCTTGTTTGGCTGCCATATCTTGGATACTTGTTCTTTTCTGAAGAGAAAAAAAAAATTAAGTGAAAATGGATTTGAGGGAAAGGGGATGTGGGGGGAAACTATGGTTGGGATCTATTGTATGAGAGAATAATTTGCTTTCAATTAAAAAGAATAAAAGATTTATTTAAAAATGACAGACATAAAGAGAAAGGGAGAGCCGGGCGTGGTGGTGCATGCCTCTAGTCCCAGCACTTGGGAGGCAGAGGCAGATGGATCACTGTGAGTTCGAGGTCAGCCTGGTCTACAAAGTGAGTCCAGGACAGCCAAGGCTACATAGAGAAACCCTGTCTCAAAAAACAAACAAACAAACAACAACAACAACAACAACAACAAAGAACATAAAGAGAAAGGGAGAAATTTCTTTCAGTTACCAAAATATGGGGTGCTAAGCAAAATTTTAGATTACATCTACATTTCTATTTTGTGGTGTGTATAATCCAGATAGATGCTAGGATACAAAGCACATTCACCTCCTCAAACTTTGTTAAAGCCTATTTGCTCAAAAGTACGGTGAAAAACAATGATTTTTATAAAATATCCCTAAGAAGTGAACTTTAATATTTTCTTCATCTTCAGATTGACATTTCAAAGAGCAATTGAGCACTGACTTTTAAATTTTGTTTTTCACTTTAAGATATAGTTAACAATAATGAAAGTTGATTTTAAGCAATTTACCTGAGTAATATTTATCCATTTCACCAACACAAAGATACCTTAAATGATGAATATACCCTTTGACTACATCTTGATGGAGATGAAAATTATGAATTCAATATACTATATACATATATATTGTAATTTAACCAATATTCTTTACTCATTTTCAGGTCAGATTTCTGATGTTTTAACTTAATGATATGTTCATTTTACGGAGGCTTTATCTCTCATTATCATCATATTGAGAATGAACATATCAACACCTGATGACTAGGAGAAAAGCATCAAAGATAAAGGCTTCCATTCTAAATAATGTACCTTTAAACGTTGTCCATTTGGGCTTGGGGAGATGGCTCAGAGATTAAGACCACTGTCAACTCTTCCAGGTCCTGAGTTGAATTCCCAGCAACCATATGGTGGCTCAGGACCATCTATAATGTGATCTAATGCCCTCTTCTGGCCTACAGGTGTATATGCTAGCAGAGCACTGTATACATAATACATAAATATTCTTTTAAAATTGTGCATATGTTGGCTTAATAATATTGCTAAGTGTAGTTCACTAATACAACTTGAAATCTGGAATGATGATATTCCATGAATTCTTTTATTTTTCAAGATTATTTTAGCTAACTTGGAATTTTTGTATTTTCATACGAAGTTGAAGGTTTTTTTTTCCCCAAATTCTATGAAGAATTGTTTTGAAATTTTGATTGGGTATTCCATTGAATCTGTGCATTCCTCTTTGTGTGATGAGCATATTCTCAATATTAATCCTATTGATCTCCAAGCCTAGGAGATTTTTCTATCTCCTGGTGTCTTTTTTAATTTCTCAGAGTTTTTATTTTAAAATTCTTTCACATTCTTGCTTAGATTTACTTCAATATCTCACTTTTGAGTCTTCTGTGAACAGTACCACTTCCCTGACTCTCTTTTCAGTATGTCTGTCATTTGTACATAAGAAGTGTGCTGTTCAGGTGTGGTCACTCATGCTTGTAATTGCAGCACTTGGGGAGGCAGAGACAAGCAGATCTCTGTGAGTTTGAAGCCATCCTAGTCTACAAAGTGAGTCTAGGACAGTCAATGCTAAACAGAGAAACCCTCCCTCAAGAAAACAAAAAAAAAAAAAAAAGAAAAAAAAAGAAAAAGGAAGTCTGCTAATAGTTGGTGTGTTAATTTTGTATCCTAGATTTCTCTGAGAATGTTTATATGCTGTAAAAGTTTCCTCGTTAACTCTAATGTTTTAATGTATGATGTAATACCATCTGAAAATAACGATAGTGTAATTTCTTCTATTCCTATTTGAATATGCTTAATCTCCTTTAGTTTTCGTATTGCTCAAGCTAGAACTTCAAGTAATATTGAATAATTATGAAGAGAGCTGACACCCCTGTATTGTTCTTGATTTTAGTGTAATTGCTTTGAGTTTATCTTCATTTGAGTAGACATTGGCTATGGCTTGCTCTTAACAGCTTTCATTATGTTTAGGTATCCCCTCTTGTATCCCTATTCTGTCCAGGAGTTTAATCATAATATGGTTTTGGATTTTCTCAAAGGCTTTTACTGCATCTAATGAGATTATGTCCTTTTTGTCTGTTAATTAGTTTATATAGTGGATTACACTTTTTGTTGTTTTATGCATGGTGAATCATCCCTGAACATCTGAAATGAGGCCTACTTGATTATAGTGGATAATTTTTTTAAATGTATTTTTAGATTTAGGCTTCAGGTATTTCATTGAGAACTTTTTGTAACCATGTTCATGAGGGGGAAAATGGTCTGTAATTCTCTTTCTTTGTTGACACTTTATGGGGTTTTGGTATCAGGGTGACTGTGGCCTCATAAAAAGAATTGAGCAATGTTGTTCTGTTTCTATTTTGTGGAATGGTATGAAGAGTACTGGCAATAAATTCCCATTGAAAATATGGTAGAATTCTATGCTGAAATCATCTAGGGCTGGGCTTTTGTTTCACTAGAGGTTAGAGGATGGTTTCAATTGTCCAACCAATCTTGATGTAATTTTTGTGAAGTAGCGTATATTGAGAAATTTATGAATTTCATTTAACTTGTTCAATATGGTGGAGTGCACATGTTTAACGTATGACCTTATGATTCTCTGGGTTTCCACTGTGTTCCTTGTTGTATACACTTCTCATATTTAATTGTGTTAATGTAGTCTTTTTGTATATCATCTTTAAATGCCTTGTATCCCTAGTCTCTTCAGGACTTCTATTGTAAAGGGATGTTGGATTTTCTAAGATTCGTTTTCATATCTGATGAGATAATATTATGGCTTATTTCTATCATTTTAAAATTGAGAATTTATTGGTTTACATACTTCGAATCTTCCCTTCAGCTGTGAGATGATGTTAACTTGATCAGGGGAGGTAATTTTTGATGTATTCTGGAACTAATTCCCATGTAGTTGAATGAGAAGTGATATATCTATATATTTATAAGTGATACTGGTTTGTAGACAACTCTTCCCATGTTTCATGCCTGGCTCTTTCTCTTTCTGCTGTTAGTGATTTTGTTATCAGAGTAATAGTACCGTTATTTAAAAAATTACATGTTTCTTCAGTTTCTTTTTGTCAGAATGACTAAAGAAGGGTTGCATTAGTTTTTTCTTTGAATGTTTAGTAGAGTTCTGCATTGAGTCCATCTGCCACAGGATTTTTGTTGTTAGGTGATTTTTAATTACTCCTTCAACTTCACTTTCTTCTTCTTCTTCTTCTTCTTCTTCTTCTTCTTCTTCTTCTTCTTCTTTTTACCATTTTTTATTAATTTATTCATATTACATCTTGATTGTTAGCCCTTCCCCTGTTTCCTCCCATTCTTCCCTCCCTCCTACTTCCCCCCTTCTCCCCTTCCCTATGTCTGTGATTGAGGGAGACTTCCACCCCCTATATATGCTCTAAGATTATCGAGTCTCTTCTTGGTAACTTACTATCCTTCCTCTGAGTGCCACCAGGCCTCCCCATCCAGGGGACATGGTCAGAAAAGGGGCACCAGAGTTCATGTGAGAATCAGATCTCACTCTCTACTCAACGGTGGAGAATATCGTGTTCGTCAGCTAGGTCTTGGTAGGGGTTCGAAGTTTACTGCCTATTTCTCCTTGGCTGGTGCCTTAGTTTGAGGAGGACCCCAGGACCCAGATCTGCCTGTCATAAAGTTCTTCTTGTAGGTTTCCAGGACCCTGTGGGTCCTACTATTTCCCCATTCTTCCATGCTACTCTCGCGTAAAGTCTCAATAGGCTGTCCTCTCCTCTGACCCACTTTCTTGGTAAGTAAAGTTTTTCATGGGACGTATCCCTTGGACTAGTGTTTTGATATAAGTGAGTATATACCGTTTGTCTCTTTTTGCTTCTGGGTGAACTCACTCATTATGATAATTTCTAGGTCAATCCATTTGTCCGCAAATTTCAGGAATTCCTTGTTTTTAATAGCTGAGTAGTACTCCATAGTGTAAATGTACCACAGTTTCTTAGTCCATTCTTCTGCTGCTTTATACATAATAGCCAGAACATGGAAACAGCCTAAGTGTCCCTCAGTAGAAGAATGGACTAAGAAACTGTGGTACATTTACACTTTCTTCTTAACAATATTAATAAGATTAAATTATTAGTATGAAATTGTTGTTTTGGAAAAAATCATATTAAAATAATAAATAGAAATTATATATAAAATAAACTATTATACATCTTATCCAAGTGTATAATTTTTATACAAAGTACAGAATAAAAGACAAATCTTCCTGGAAGATATGATATGCATTACACTTGTGCTTTCCCAATAGCTTAAGTTTAAATAAGTGAAATATTTACATTTTTGACAGTCTGCAATTCATACTTACATACTCTATTATTTTAATAAATAAATACCTTATGAAGGTAATATAGCATTTGGGACCAATACATTCATAACCAATTTATTACTTCTACCATGTGTTTTTCATAAAGTGTCTGAATTCTTTATTTTATTAAGAAACATTTCCTAATAACATGCTCAAAATTATTTGATTTTATTACTTCATTTATAAGTGTTAAGGTCAGAATTTAAAAGTTATTTATTTATAATTTTCTCTTTTAAGCTCTTTAAAATGGTGTTTTTATTTTTTTACATGAAAATGCTACATATTCTCTTTTTATTTTTATTTTTTTCCTTTATTAATTTATTCTTGTTACATCTCAATGGTTATCCCATCCCTTGTATCCTCCTATTTTTCCCTCCCTCCCATTTTCCCCTTATTCCCCTCCTTTATGACTGTTCCGGAGGGGGATTTCCTCCCCCTGTATATGCTCATAGAGTATCAAGTCTCTTCTTGGTAACCTGCTGTCCTTCCTCTGAGTGCCACCAGGTCTCCCCCTCCAGGGGACATGGTCAAAGGTGGTGTTTTTATTAAATGCTATAATTTTTAAAAACGAATTGAGTTATAACAGTACATTTGATGTGTGTGTGTGTTTGTGTGTATATGTGGTGTGTTCATCATATCATTTCATAGTTATTTCTATTTTGAGGATATGAGTGCAATTAAATATTATTGCAAAGAAATATAACTATAATATAAATAACACATTTCTACTTTTAATATGGCTTCACTTTGTCAACATGACCTCAGATAGAGTGAAACTGAACATAAGCTCATAACTTATCTTGATAAGATATCAAATAACAGGAAGAAAATCCATATTGACACTGAAATTAATAAATTTACATAGTCTCCATCTCTGACCCTGTAATAAAAAGAAAATTGAGAGTTGGATTTGACTGTATGTGTGATGGCAATATTAGAATATTTTAGACTGTTATCTTTTTAATATATAGGTGTTTACTATGCGGACCAGTTTTGGGGCTTGGGGATTTTGACAGAAGGGCTTCACTATCTTGCCTTTGGCATTCTGGAAATTCCTACATTGGCCTAATTAGATTTAAATTTCTGCAATCTATTGCCTCTGCCTCCATAAAACTGAAATTCCAAATGGACATCATCATTTTCTGGGAATTGAACTAGAAATGATCATCCTGAGTGAAGTAGCCAGACCTAGAAAGACAGGTATGGTATATACTCACTTATAAGTGGATAATAGCCCAACACAGATGTCCTCTGAGAGACACCACCCAATGTGGGATCAGGACAGATGCTGCTACTCCCTGCTGGACTCCAGGAGGAGCAATGAGAATTGTTTGAAAGAATGAGGCTTCAGGAGCCCCACAAGGAGATTATCAAGGCTGGCAGGTCTGCACCCAGTGGGGCCTGCACAGTACTGTTGCACCAGCAATGGAAAATACATGCTACAAACCCAGACCCCCTGTTCATATCTAGCTGATGGGCTGCTCTTTCTCCACAGGTGTGGGGAGAGTGGGAACGTTTCTGACATTAACTCTTGTGGCCTCATTTGATCACTTCCCCTTGGTGGGGAGGTTCAGGGGCACACAGGAAGAGGAAGCAGGATATCCAGATGAGACCTAATAGGCTGTGGTCATTTGGTGAGGGATGAGGTCCCCTTCTGCCAGAGGTCTAGGGGAGGGGAATAAGGCAGAAGAGGGAGGAGGTTGGAAACGAACCAGAAGATACAAGCAAAGGGATAAGAGTCAGGATGTAATCTGAATAAATTACATTAAACTGTAAGACAAAAACCACTGATGTATAAAATGTCGGCATGTTGAGGAAATTACCAGATCTATAAAATAATTGTTCCTTACATATGAGCATCTGAGATTGGATCTCAAGAGACTTCCTAAGTGAACAAGTATTATGACAAAACAACAGAAATAACAAGAAGCCTACACACACATGGAAACTAAACAACTCTCTACTTAATGACACCCGGGTCAGGGAAGAAATAAAGAAAGAAATTAAGGACTTCCTGAAATTCAGTGAAAATGAAGAAACAACATACCCAAATTTGTGGGATACATTGAAAACAGTGCTAAGAGGAAAATTCATAGCACTAAGTGCCTTTAAAAAGAAATTGGAAACATCCCACATAAGCAACTTAAGGACACAGCTGGAAGCCCTAGGAAAAAAAAGAAGCAGAAACACCCAAGAGGAGTAGATGTCTGGAAATAATCAAACTCAGGGCTGAAATTAATAAATTAGAAACTAAGAAAACAGTCTAAAGAATCAACAAAACCAAGAGCTGGATCTTTCAGAAAATCAACAAGATAGACAGACCGTTAGCCAAACTAACTAAAAGGCAGAAAGACAGTATCCAAATCAACAAAATCAGAAATGGAAAGGGAGACATAACAGACATGTAGTCTATATATTATTATAACTCTTAAAAAATGATGAAGCTCAGAGGAATGGAGCTAGCTTGTAAGCAAGACAACTTGAAATATTTAGTTTTCTGACTTGAAGAGGCCGATATTCTGTAGGTGGTAAAGATTCTGTTGGGATAATCAAGAGCATTAAGAAATATTAGGATCCTTCACTTGATAGAAATCATGCATGCAGAATAACAACTTCTAGTATTATGAAATAGAATACACTGGTAAAAAGCATTTTTTTTAGCTTTTTGAGAATTTTTAAATCTGATTTTCAGAGAGGCAGGACCATTTTGCAATTCCACCAGGAGTTAAAAGGGTCAATGTTCTCCACACCCCCTTTAGTTTTGTCTTCAGTAATCTTTGACATTCTGACTCAAGTAAGATGAAATTTCAAAGTTGATTTATTTACATTTTCATAATGTATAGGGATGGTAACCATTTTTGAGATATATCTTAGGCAATATTTTATCTCAAAAAATAAAGGAAATAATTTGTTAAACAGTATAAACTATATTCCTAGGGACCCCCTAGAGAGAAATCATCCTAAGAATAAATGGAGTACTTGTTAAAAGGACAAGTCAAAACTGCAGCATGGGAAGGTGTATTTGATAGCAGGAATGAGGTTTTGGCACACAAGCAAGAGTGGTGTTTCCAAAACAGAGGGGGAGGGGGAATGTTCAAGATAGTCACATTTTGGGTCACGTTGCTTTCACACCTTTGTATTGGTTGATGGACAGTTTAATACGAAGAACAAGGAATAGATTTGTTTCCCAGTAATGTAAAAGAAAATTGCCAGGCATTGGTTGTATATTTCCTCTATCTCTGCTCTATCTTTATCCATGTATATCTTGTAGGTAGGGTAAATCGTGGCTCAAAGTTTTTGTGAGTGGGTTTTTGCTCTGCTCCCTCCACTTGAAGACATGTCTAGAGGGTGTCCTCTTAAGTTTCCATGGACACTGCTACTAGGAGTTCCCCTCAGATAGGACCCCCCTCAGATCCTCCCAGAAGCCTGTCCTGTCTTAAGTCTCCAGATTGTTGTTGAAATGACCTGCCCATGGTTTCTCTTTTCTCTGCAGCCTTGTATTCTCCTGCTCTGCTGATCAGGCTACATAGCAGTCTCTAGTAAAGGGGGGGGGGAGGGATCTGTGCCTGACATAGACTCTGTTGTCTGCTTTTTATTAATCACTTCCAACTGGTGGGACTGCCTTACCAGGCCACAGAGTAAGTGGATCCACTTGGTCCTGATGCCACTTGATGAACTGGCGTGGGTGGATGGAGGCTGTACTTTTCTGAGGAATAAGGCATGGGAGGGAGAAGATGGAGGGAGGATGAAATGTTGGGATAGAAAGAAGAGGCATGAGGGGGCTATGAACAGGATGTAAAGTGAATAAATAAATTAATTTTAAAAAATCTTGTACGATGGGCAGATTCTTTTATGTTGAGGAATCCACTCAGATACTCAGGCATTCAACTTTGCAAACTGACACTACGAGGGAAAGAATGGAATCTGTCCAAATATAACATAAGGTCAAGTGAGAAACAGGGATAAAAGTATCTGATAAGTCTGTTTAAAATTTTGTAAAACTATCAATGACATTTAGAGAAATTATTGAATTGTAGTCAGAAAAACAAAAACAAAAAAAATGACCTTGTTTTACCTCCCTTCAGTGATCCAAAAGTCAACACAAAATGAAACAGTTTCTGACAGGGATGTAGAATGTGAAGTGAATATTTTAAAACATGTAAAAAATTAAATATTTGATCCATTTCTTTGTATTGGCAACTTACTGAGTTCTAAGTTTGTTTTAGGTGAAACCGAAAACCTTTGAAATGTATAAAATGTTTGTAAATGTGTTTGGAATACTCCAAAGAAAAATTTAAACATCAATTAAAATGTTTAAACCAACTGTAACAACTTTAAAAAAAAACTACTTTAGTAGAACTTGGACATTGTGCTGTATATTGACCTACCAAATTTATCCTACTTTAGAATTTTTATTTTTTCTTTATTTTTAAAAATAATTTATTCAGCTTACATCTCCATAGTTATCTCCTCATTCATCTCTTCCCGTTCCCCTCTCACTCCCTCTTTCACCTTATTCCCCTCCCCTAGGCCTGTGACAGAAGGGTACCTCCTCCCACACCATATGATCACAGCCTATCAGGTCTCATCCAGATAGCCTTCTTCTCCTTCTTCTGGGTGCTGCTAGGCCTCCCCACCAAGGAGAAGTGGTCAAATAGTGGCCACTAAAGTTCATGTCAGAGTCAGTCCCCATGCTCCACACAATTATGGATAGTGCACTGTCCATTGGTAGATCTGAATAGTGGGTCTAGGTTTACTGCATACATTGTCCTTGGTTGGTATAGCAGTTTGTTTAGGCTCCCCTAGGACCAGGTCCTCTAGCCCTGATGGTCTTCCTATAGTATTCCATGACCCTTTGGATCCTTCTAGCTCCCCATCTCCCATAACTCTCTTACCTGGAGTCCCAGTAGCAAGTCCCAGCATCTGTCCCAATCCTCCGCTGAGTGAAGACTCTCAGATGACATCCATATTGGACTAGTGTTCAATTATAAGTGAGTATATACCATGCACATCTTTCTAGGTCTGGGTTAACTCAGGATGATCATTTCTAGTTCCATCCATTTACCTGCAAATTTCAAGATTTCCTTGTTTTTAATAGCTTAGTGGTATTTCACAGTTTAAATGTACCACAGTTTCTTTATCCATTCTTAGACTGAGGGACATCTAGGTTGTTTCCCTATTTACCTATCGCTTTCTGTTAGCAGCAGACAGGAGAGATAAAAAATTTGTTCGAAATTCTAAAGTTTGTTCATAGCAGCCTTATTCATAATAGAAAATGGTAGTTTCCCCTCACCCCATTCTACTTCCCCCTCCTACCCTTCAGAAAATCGAAGACCATCCAGCGATAGCAAATTTACATAGCCTAACAAGTTACAATAACACTAGACAGAACTCTTACATCAATTTTGGATGAGGCCCTCCAGTGGAAGGGAAAGGTTCTCAAGGGTAGGCAAGACAGCCTGTCTCCCAATGTTAGGAGTCCCACAACAACACGAAGTTACACACATAGCAGAAATGCAGAGGCCCTAGTACAGTCCCTAGTACACATCAGGTTCTGTGATTGTCACTTCAGTCTCTGTGAGTTGCCATGAACCTTGCTTAGTTGGCTCGTGGGTTGTGTTTTCTTGGTGTCCTTGATCCATCTGGCTCCTCTAATCCTTCCTATGGTGTTTCCTCCCCAGCTTTGTCTAATGTTTATCTCTGGGTCTCTGCTTCTGTTCTCATCAGTTGCTGGATGAAGCCTCTCTGACAATTGGGCTAGATATCAATCTATAAATGTAGATGAATATCATTAGGATTCTGTGTGTGTGTGTGTGTGTGTGTGTGTTTGTGTGTGTGTGTGTGTGTGTGTGTGTGTGTGTGTGTGTGTGATTTGTTGTTTGTTTTTTAAAGTCATATTTGGATATATCCTGGGTCTTTAAGCTGGCCAGCCTTTTATTCCTGGTCATCCAAGCAGTGTGAGGCATGGTCTCTCATACGCTATGGGTCTCAAGATGGACTAGTCATTGGATGCCACTCTCACAATGATCCACCATTGCCCCAACACATTTAGCAGGCAAAGCAAATTGTAGGTTGCAGGTTTTGTGACTGTGTTGATGTCCTAGTCCCATCACTGGAAGCTTTGCCAGGTTACATAAAATGGTAATTTCAGGCTCTCTTTCCCCCATTAGTAGCTAGGTACACTCTTCTAGATTCCAGCAGTTTCCATTACACTGTTTCCATATTGATGCCAAATGGCCCCTAATTATAATTGTCTCCCAGTACTTCATCCTTACCCCCACCACTTGATCCGTCTTGTTCTTATCCTAACGTGCCCCAGTCCACTTTCAAAGTCTACCATGGTTACTCAGAAACCTGGGGATCAATCTACTTCAATACAGAATTATGCCACTCCTAGGTACATACTCAAGGAATACTCCATCTGACAAGGAAACTTGCTCCACTATATTTATAACAGCTTTATTCATAATAGACTAAATACCTTAGATGTTCTTCAAAGAATGGATGAAGAAAATGTGATACATCTACCCAATTGAGTATTACTAGGCTTAAAAAAAAAAAACAACAACATCATGAAAACTGCAGGTAAATGGATGAAACTAAAAAAAAAAATTATCCTGAATGAGGTAGCCCAGACCCAAATGATAAACATGGTATGCATTCAATTAATTAGATATTACTGTTTAAAAAGTGGTGCTACAACCTACAGATGCAGAGAGGGTGTGCATGGACCTCCCTCTGAAGGGTAAATACAAGGATTCAGTCTTAAATGAGATATGTTCATTAGTCCCTTCCCCTAAAAGCTCAAGGAGGTAGGTGCAGATGGAGAAGAAATATTCTAAGCCCAGGAATTATTGGATGACTCCAAGGAAATACCGTCTTCCAAGCGCAACGGGATTGACACACATATGAACCCACAGAGAATTTGGTAGCATGTAAAAGGACTGAGTTATTGCTCAAAAAATTGAACCTGTCACTATTATTATAATTAATTATTAAACATTACTATTTATTATTATATTCAACTGGTTTTGTTTATTTGATTTTTTCAGAGAGAAGGATAGAAAAGGTGCATAAAGTTGGGTTGGTAGAGATGTGGGGAGGACCTGGGAGAACTGGAGGATTGTAAACATGATCAAGATATTTTTATGAAAAATAATTTATATAAAAATAAATAGATTAGTTTTCATTGGAATTTTTTAAACCCCCAAAAGCCTGCATCAATACATTCTAAATTCTAAAGATTTCATATGGTGACTAAGGATACTTACCCAGAAAAATTATCTGCAAGAGGAAAATAAGAAAGAAAATTTAAACATTTTAGGCTAAAACTCATTTCCAACAAATTAGCCTACAGAAGATACTGGAAACAATACTTCAGAACTATGGAACCAGAAACATGTCCCAGAGAGTACAAACAGCAAATGAATGAGTTGGAATTTGTTAAAACACAAAGAACTAATAGTACAAAAGGAAAATATTTGATAGTATAACTTTAATTAACATATACTTCAATAATAACTTTAAATATCAATGCCCTCAACACTCACACTCAAAACAATCCAGATGGTGTGAATGTATAAAAAAAAAAAAAACAAAAAACAAAAAACATTATCCAAACTTTCGGTGTCTAAATGCATTTAAGGCTTTCTTAACATGAGAGTCTTCACAACTGATGGCATAATCTAGCCTGTTAGACATGCCTGGGGAGGTCATAGACCCTAAGGCAGAATCTACTACTGCCATTTCCTGGAAATAATATAAATTATTATATTTATATTATTGCATATTATAAACATGCAACATATACTTATGCACACAGAGGTTCAGGTCTCACCAGCTTTAAAATGAGCTATTAGAATGATTTGCAACAGGTTATAACATACACAATAAGTGATCCTGGGATGTCCAACCACAATAGAAGCAGCTACAGCACAACTGCTACACCTGCAGCTCAAGAAACATTACCGAAGAGAGGAACATTTTCTTGAAGTACATTCCTCATTATATGTATGTATACTTTATATGTTTTATATATATATATATTGTGTGTAAGTGTGTGTGTGTGTGTATGTGTGTGTGTGTGGCTAGTTGTAGAAATGTCCATAGGCACATGGACAACTTCTTAGTGGGCATAGTGATAAAGTGTGTCCACCTCCCAGAATAGCCACTAAAAGTCATTAATCCCTCAGTTAAGAGTGAAGCTCAGGAATCCTTTCTTCTAATTTGGCATGCTTGTTGCACAATGGAACTCATAGTATTTATGGTTACCTGTACAAATGTACAAGATCAAATCACTGAAAATGACAACATGGACATGTTTTTGATGGAGTTTTAATAGTACATTTTTTATGTCACAATAGTGAGTGTACATGTAACTTAAAGGTCAATCCAAAACCTAATAGCCATGAAAAATAAATACTAGTTTACATAAAATAATTAAATTATCAGAAAAACACAAATAGCCTGTTTGTTCTTATTGCATTAGTCATGACAAATGTTTTAAGTTATTAATTATGCTATGCTTTTTAAGTTGTTTCACAGTTTTAAAGATAAATAATACTATTAGTGTGTATAAATTATAACATTAATCATTCAACTTCTTTATAAGAATTGAACTCTCAACTGTTGGCAAAAATAAAACAGCTAATAACAATTTAATAATGAATGAAACTTTGAATAATCCATTCCTTCCTAGTTTAAATTTTCTCATTACAAACAAATATATTTCTAGAATTTTACATGTGTAGAGGTGGAAATCAGAAAAAAAAAATACCGCTGGAAAATTGGTGATATTTTTGTTAGCATTTTGCTTTATACTTAGTAAGAAGTTTGTTTTTGCAATCATACACACACACAAACACACATATATGTGTATATATATATATATATATATATATATATATATATATATATATATATATATATAATCTTTGTCTTTTAATTGTGAATCAATTATATAAATTGAAAGCCAATCATTGAACTTTAGGTTATGCTTTCCTCTATTTCTTTGGTTCCTCCCTCCATGCCTCATTTTGTTCAGGTGAGAAAAATGCAAAAATGATCCAGGTTCAGAATTACTATGCCATGCTAATACTACCAGATTTTCTGGAAACTGAATCACTAAAGAAAAGAGAGCCAACACCTTTAATTTTGCCTTCACCCTTTCCCTCAATATTCGGTTTTCTTATGCACAACTCTTTTTTTTCTTTTCATTGTAATATGAATAGCTATGATGTATTTTTCTGTATTCTGTATGAAAAGCTGACTAGACAATATCCCTTCCCTGTTATGTTTTATTATTGTCACTCTCTTCACATAAACAACTTAAATATGAGTGTTTACTTATCAAAAGTTATGAGCATAGATAGCAGGGAAAACATGGAAGCAGGGATTTGAATCATATTTTCCCATTACATCCAATATCAGCAAGAAACCCAGACTAGGGAGTGGTGTCACTCATAGTGGGCAAGTCTTTCAATATTGAATTAATCTTAACAAGATAATACCCTACATATATGTCCAGAAATTTATCCCGCCAATGATTATAGATTTCATCAAGTTGAGAGTTGAGATCAAATATCAGAATTCCACTGCTTGTCAACTTGAAACCCAAACATATCACTTTAAAATTTTTACTTTCCACCTTTGTTCTCATCATCTTCAACAGTTACTGTAGTCATACTGCAGTTGTAATAAGCAGATAAAAGTCAGATGTTTCTTATTTCTTTCTTTCTGAAAAAATGCACAGTGTATTCAGAGCTCCAATGAAGTATGGAAGCTATATGGATGCATTTTAATCATACTTAGCATTCTTTTCCTATAAGAAAAAATATTTTCTCATATATATTGACTGCAGTTTTAACAGTTACTGAAGCAGAAGATTTTAGAATTTCAAAGATATATTTTGAAACCAACTGTTTTAGGGAACTTCAAACAACATGAATTAACTTCTTTCATTTTACAAAAATTAAAGATGACTAAGATTTCCGATATTATATTATTAAAATCAGATTCTGCTTTTAAATTACTATGTAATTTAAAATGTTTTATGATGATTAAAAGAAAATTACTTAAGTTGTACTTAAGATTTGTTTATTTAACTTTTATTTATTAAAGATAACAAATAAACTAATATTTAGCAGCATATTCATTAGCATGTGCTATACAAATGTAAGTCAATATCAGAACTAATGTAAGATATAATAAGAAATCCTTTTGTTACCATATATAGAATCTTTTCAAATATAATTTATTTTACTCATTGAAGAAATATTAAGTTTAGGAGATGGAGAAATGGCTCAGTGGTTAAGACTTCCACTCTGTCTGCTCTTCCAAAGGACCCAGGGTCAAGTCCCAGCATGCACACAACAGCTCACAGCTGTCTGTAACTCCATATCCAGGTGATCTGGCACCTCACACCAATGTACATAAAATGAAATTAAATGAATTTTAAAAAAGAAATATTAAGTGTATAATATCTAAATAGTAGAGGCTTAGACTATGGTAAATATCAATAATAAACAAATCTTGGAACAACATTTAAAATTATCCTCTAAAAGTATTTTAAAATACAGGTAATTATATACATATTTTCATTTAAAAAAGCATGATTGTTCAATGAAAAATATATTTAAATATAAAATTACATTTCAAGAATAAAGTAGAATGCACAATGAGAACAATAATATACTTTGTCATTTTTACAAAACATTCATAATTACTTTGAAGAGAAGATAGTATCAAGTGTCTATCATATTTCTGTTATAGTGGCTGCACTTGAAGTAATGATGGGTAACTTTTAAGCATTAATTTTCAATTTTCCAACCATTACTTGTTTTAAAGCGACACATACATTATCATAAAAATGTAGAAGTAAGGGGAAACATATGAAGAAATAGATTGTGGAGATACTTTAATCACATAATCAAGACAATCTCTCTACTGGTCAGTGCATTGTAAAATATTGTATTTGCACAATTGGGCATGTTTCATTTGCAAGGGCAGAAGCAAGTGATACCATCATACAGAAAGCAGGCAAACTGTAAATATTCATGTACAAAATTATATTTCAACATTTGAAATAGAAGAGATTCTGGCTGAGCCAAGGGCATCTTATTTCAATTTGTTGTAGAATAATTAAGTGGAAAAGACACGGAAGCAAATGAGTCAGCTTTTAAAAAGATTTTTAAAGTTTCACACAGTTCCCATAACTGAGGGCTCATATTAAAACATACCTGAATAAAGTGATAATGTTCAAAGTTTCTTTTAGATCCCACCCTAATACATCCAATTCACTAACTAGACCATCCTAACTCCCAAGTGCATTCTAAAATGTATCTTTAAGACTACAAAAGAATGTATGAACAAAGAAACTTTTCTGTACACCACCCAGATACCATACAGAACACCATAACAAATCATGATGCAGAAATCACTATATCTTGTGTGCCTCCATCCTAATTTAAAACACAGCTTGTGTTCCTAGGGCTAACAGAAGATCGCTGATAAAGAGGTCTGAAAACCCATCATATCTGCTATGAGATTGTCTGTACTAGAAATGACAGGGATGCTTCTCCCATGACATAGCAACAGTATAGCTGCCTGAAGGAGATATGAACAATAATAGTATTGATACAAAATGCAGAAAGAGAGACACTCATGGGGACGCCAAGACAAGGAAATACAGCCACCTAATGGCTACTGAGAAAGGAAGAATTATCTTTGTCTTGGGTATGAGTGCCCTAAGGGGTGATCCAATGCAAAAGAGTTTGGCTCAGAGATCATATCCACACAAGCTACACTAAATGCACTTAACAGGTTGAGTTTATATATCCAAATATATATAATTTTATGTGATTACATGTATGTGTGAAATGATAGTAATGAAAAAAGGTCAGTCAGTCTGAAACAGAATGAGGCAGCATGGGAAGGTCTCGAGGGTGGAAACGGATAGAAAAGGGCAGGGCAAAGAATTCGAGCCAGAGGACACCAGGAGAACACAGCCCACAGAATCAATTAAACATGGATCCTGTAGGACGCAGAGACCTAAGCAGCGATCACAGAATCTGAAAGGGTCTGCATTAGGTCCTCTGCCTATACATAGCGGTCCCGCAGCTTGTGGGTTTTGAGACTTCTGACAGTGGGAAGAGGGGTTGTCTGTGTCTTTTTGCCTACTTTAGGGACCACTTCCCTTGCCTAGCTTTGATGTGAGAGTTATGCCTGGGATTAATGGTATCTTGTTGTCTTGATGTTCCTGGGAGGTTTGCTTTTTTTTCTGGATGTAAATCTGGGTGGCAGAAAAAGGAACTGAGTAAGAGGGCATGTGAGGGTGGGGCTAGGACAAGTGGAGGGAGAGAAAGCTGTAGTCAAGATGCGCTATTGTATGAGAGAAGAAACAACGACAACAACAACAAAAACACTAGAGTATATTTGTTCAATATAAATGAGACAGTGTGGCTTTATTTATTATTAAGGACTGAAATATAGCAGTTTGATCACCTACTGCCTTTGAGTCTTGATGAATATTTATTATATTAATGAAATTTCCAAATATTATGAAATTATCCTATCTTTGTTGTTTTATATTGTTGGAACATTTTTTGATCAGTACCCCAATTAAGAATCTTAATTAGGGATTGTTGTCCTAGTACTTGAAAATCTTTGTGGATTTTGCTGATCATCTGTTCATTGGATTAATGCCCAGAAAAAAAAATATGGATTATTCATCAGTTCACATAGCTGAACATTTTTTTCTACAGCCATACAATCCTAGACACTCCCCATTTTATATGAACATTTTTTAATTAAGTAGAAATGGAAAGCATTGAATATGTCAATAGAGAAACAAACATTTGAAACTATATTATTAATTTAAACTTTAAATACTTAAAATGGGAATATAAAATACCTAAGAATATGCATTTGACATTTAATTTGTCATTAAGGTGTCACTACTCATTATTCTGTGTCCACCAGAAATGACATTGTACCAGTGGCAAGGGTTTCCCATTCGACCTACTATTATTGCTAGAATGGTAGTTACTATCCATAGGAAATTATTTTTAATAAGACAAAAATACTAAGTATAAATAAAATATATGTGTGGTTTGGCAACTAAGTACCTGCTTAGTTGGAATTTGGAATGCATAGTGCATTTTTGAAAGAGAACTGATCATATTTTATATCCTTAAGGCAACTGTAATTTGAGATTAGATAAAGACCAAGAAAATATTTATGCTTCAAGTATTTTTGAGACCATTCTATTTTATGCTGAATACATAACAATAAATAATAGCATTCATCATCAGTCTCTGATGATTTATAAAACCAGTTACCCATTCATTTCCTGGAATTAATGTTTCTAGAGCTATTTAAATGCAGTCATAACTAGGCTTATTTACAGTTTCATATAATAAGAGACATTCAATATACTTTATGAAATGTTAAATGATGGGTAATTGCATTAAAGAAGCCAAGGACAATATGGAGTATGCGATGTCTGGTTTATCTATAAATTATACATTGCTTAAACAAGTTTAAAACCTGGATTCTTGACATTTATGAATGGTAAAGACTTTATGAATTGATCTTCACGGTTTTTTTTTTAATATTTGATATGCTACTCTTACTATAGTCCCAATACTAAACATTCATCGTGCAAAGATCCTTGATCCTGTCTTAAACTTATTATCCATTGATCAGCGTTTCTTTTCCTTTTTGTATTGATTCCCAATTCCATATATATGTCTTTGTTTCTTCTTCCCCTAGTGTCCCCAAGCACTGGTAATAATCATGCTTATCTCAATTTATGGGAAATCAACTTTTCCATAGACAATATATATGAAATATCATAAAATAATTATCTTTGTATTTTTCACTTGATTCATTCATACAGTAGTCACAGGTTCCATCTATTTTGTTGCACAAATGACAGAATTTCATTAATTTTATGGCTGATTCATTTTCCACTGCCTCTATTTTGATTTATGATTGTGATTCTGACTTACATTTTGCTGGTAATTAATGCTGTTGAACACTTTTATTTACTTATCAGCACTTGTATGCTTGCCTTTGAGTAATGTCTTTTTAAATTTATTGACAACTTTTAAAACAGAATTTTTTGTTTTTGTTTATTGTTTTTGAGGGTTATCTGTCCTTACCACCAGATTCAGCTATACTTGGATATCTATTTTATTCTCTGATTTAAAGATTTCAAATCATTTTACTCAACCTTGAGTTCTTTTTGAAACTCTCTAGAATATATTCATATGAATATGCTTTTAGATATGAGCTACTTTTAAATTATATTAATTTGACACGAACAAAAAGATAACAGAAACAAATGAGCAAGCAAATATTAGAAGTATAATCATTAGCAAACTTTTTGTGTTCTATTGTTTCCCATTTTTATTATTTTTTTTACAGTTACTCTAAGACAATGGTATTTAAATATTTTATTATTATTGTAATTTATTCACATTATATCCTGATTGTAATCCTTCACTTGCTCTTATCTTCCTGTTCCAAGCCTTCCTCCCTTTTCTGTTCTATTCCCCTACCCTAGACCTCTGACAGGGGTTGGGTTCTCTTCCCCCACTATCTGACCACAGCCTATCAGGTCTTATCTGGATAGCCTGCATCCCCTTCCTCTCTGGTTCCAGAGGGCCTCTGCCCTAAGGGGGCAATGAACAAATCAAGGATTCCAGAGTTATTGTCAGAGGCAATCCCCTGTTCCCTCACTTATGGAAAATGAGCTGTCCATTGGCTATACCTCAACAGCGGGTCTAGGTCTTCTGTTTTCAATGTCCTTGGTTGGTGCGTCAGTACGTTCAGCCCCCTTCCCCGGGTCCAGATCCACCATACTTGATAGTTTCCTTGTGTAGCTCCTGACAACTCCTGTCCCCATCTATCCATCCCCCAAGTTTTCTATATAAATCTTAATTCTTCAACAAGAGTTCTGCTGCATGTCCCAGCATCTGTCCCTATCACCCACTGGATAGAGTCTTTCACAGGACACGTATGTTAGGCTAATATACACTTACAAGTGAGCATATCTCATGTGTGTCATCCTGGGTTTGGGTTACCTCAGGATGATCATTTCTAGTTCTATCCATTTGTCTGAAAAATTCAAGGTTTCCTTTTTTGGAAAGGTAGATAGTATTCTGTTGTGTAAAGGTACCATATTTTCTTTATTCATTTTTCAGTTGAGGAACATCTAGGTTGTTTCCAGATTCTGACTATTATAAGTAAAGCTGCTATGAACATGGTTGAGCAAATGCCTTTGTTGTATGGTGGGGCATCTTTTGGGTGTATGCCCAGGAGTGGAATAGCTGGATCTTGAGCTATTCCCTATTTCCAGAGAAAGCAGCAGATTGATGTCCAAAGTGGTTGTACAAGGTTGCACTCCCACCAGCAATGGAGGAGTGTTCCCCTTTCTCTACATATTTGCCAGCATGTGCTGTCATTTGAGTTATTGATCTTTGCCATTGTGATAAGTGTAAGATAGAGTCTCAGAGTCGTTCTGTTTTGCATTTCCCTGATGACTAGGGATATTGAACATTTCTTTACGTGCTTCTCTCCATTTGCTAGTCTTCTGTTGAGAATTCTCTGTTAGGTCTGGACCCCTTTTTTCATTGAGTTATTTGGTTTGCTGGTATTTAATTTCTTGAGTTCTTTATACGTTTTAGATACTAGCTCTTTGCTGAATATAGGGTGGTGAAGATCTTTTCCCAGTCTGTAGGCTTTTTTTTTCCTGTTGATAGTGTCCTTTATTTTACAGAAGCTTTTTGTTTTCATGAGGTCCCATTTATTAAGTGTTGATCTTAGAGCCTGAGCTATTGGGGTTCTGTTGAGGAAGTTTTTTCCTATGACAATAAGTTCCAGACTCTTCCCCACTTTTTCATTTTTTAAATTATTTATTTTTACATATACATTTACATTACTACACACATATAAAATAAATGACGTATGGAAATGTTGCACTATCCCCATCAGTGCACAAGTTTTCTCCTTTCTCCACATCCTCTCCACCATATGCTGTCATTAATCTTTGCTATTCAGATAGGTGTAAGATATAAACTCAAACTCATTTTGATTTGCATTGCCCTGATGACTAAGGATGTTAAGTATTTCTTTGAGTGTTTCTTAGCCATTCAATATTCCTCTGTTGAGAATTCTGTTTAGTTCTGCACCCTATTTTTAGTTTGATTATTTGGTTTGGTGGTGTTTGATTTCTGAAGTTCTTTATATATTTTTGATATTAACCCTTTGTCCGATGTTGGGGTAGTAAAGATCTCTTCCCAACCTGTAGGCTGTCTGTTCTGTTGACAGTATCTTTTACCTTAGAGAAGCTTTTCAGTCTCATGAGGTCCCATTTATTAATCGTTGATTTTAGTGCCTCAGCTGTTGGAGTGCTGTTCAAGAAGCTGTCTGCTGTGCCAATGAATTCTAGGCTTTTTCTTCTAACAGATTTAGTGTGTCTGGTTTTCTGTTGGTATCTTTAATCCATTTAAACTTTAGTTTTGTACAGGGTGATAAATATGGGTCTATTTGCAATTTTTCACAAGTAGACATTCAGTTAGACCAGCACCATTTTTTGAAGATGCTGTTTTTCTTCTATTGTATGGTTTTGGCTTCTTTGTCAAAAATCAAGTGTCCGTAGGTGTGTGGATTTATTTCTGGATCTCTAATTTGATTCCATTGGTCAACTGGCCTACTTCTATGCAGTACCATGCCACTTTTATTACTGTTGCTCTATAGTACCACATGAAATCAGGCATGGAGATTCCTCTGGTAGATCTTTTTACAGAATTGTTTTAGCTATCTTGTTTCTATTTTGTTTTTGTTTTTCGATATGAATTTGAGAATTGCTCTTTCCAGTTCTGAAAAATATTGTGTTGGTATTTTGATAGGGATCGCATTGAATCTGTAGATTGCTTTTGGTAGGATGGCCATTTCTATGTTGATTCTCCCAATTCATGAGCCTGGGAGATCTTTCGGTGATTTTTTTCTGAAGATCATTTTCAGAGAGCTTCAATTTCCTTCTGAAAAGACTTGAAGCTCTTTCATATAAGTCTTTTACTCACTTAGTTAGATTTACACCAAGATACTTTATATTATTTGTGGCTGTTGTGAAGGGTGTGGAATCTCTAATTTCTTTCTCAGCCAGTTTGTCATTAGTATGCAGGACTACTGATTTTTTTTCATGTTAATTTTATATTCTGACACTTTGCTGAAGTTGTTTATCAGCTGTAGGAGTTCCTTGGTGGAATTTTGAGAGCCATTGATGTACACTATCATATCATCTTTGAATATTGAAATTTAAATTTCTTCCTTTCCTATTTGTGTCCTGTTAAACTCTTTTCTCTGTCTTATTGCTCTGGCCAGGATTTAGAGTACTATATTGAAGAGAAATGGATTGAGTAGGCAGTATTGTCATGTCCCTAATTTCAGTGGAATTGATTTCAGTTTTTCCCATTTAGTTTGATATTGATTATAGGCTTGCTGTATATTGCCTTTACTATATTTAGGTATGTGCATTATATGCCCAATCTCTCTAAGACTTTTAACATTAAAGGATGTTGGATTTTGTCAAATACTTTTTCAGCATCTAAAGAGATGACAATGTGTTTTTTCCTTCAGTTTGTTTATATGGTTGATTACATTGATAGATTTCCATATATTGAACCATACCGCCTACTTGGTCATGATGAATGAGATTTTTTGATGTGATCTTGGATTCTGTTTGCCATAATTTTATTGAGTATTTTTGCTATGTTCATAAAGGAAATTGGTCTGAAATTCTCTTTCTTTGTTAAGTCTTTGTGTGGTTTAGGTATTAAGGTGACTGTGGCATCTTAGAATGAGTTTGGTATTGATCCTTCTGTTTCAATATTGTGGAGTAGTTTCAGGAGTATTGATACTAGTTCTTCTTTGAAGGTCTTGTAGAATTCTTTGTTGAATCCATCTGGCTCTGGGCTTTTTTAGGTTGGGAGAATTTTGATGACTGATTCTATTTCTTAGGGGATAAAAGACTGATGAAAGACTGCATAATTGTTTTGCCTGATCTTGATTCAACTTTGGTACTTTGGAATTTATCAAGGAATTTTTCCATATCACTTAGATTTTCAAATTTTTTGGCATATAGGCTTTAAAGTAAGACATAATGATTCTTTGGATTTCCCCAGTATCTGTTGTTATGTCTCCCTTTTCATTTCTGATTTTGTTAATTTGGGGATTCTCCCTTGCCTTTTGGTTAGTTTGGCAAAGGATTTGTCTATCTTGTTGATTTTCTCAAAGAACCAGCTCTTGATTTCACTGATTCTTTGAATTGTTTTCTTTCTTTCTAATTTATTGATTTATATCCTGAGTTTATTTCCAGCCATCTACTTCTTTTGAATTTGTCTACTTCTTTTTTTTTTCTAGAGTTTGTAGGTATTCCATTAAGTTGCTTGTATGTGGTGTGTCTAATTTCTTTATGAAGGCACCTAGTGTTATGAACCTTTCTCTTAGCAATGCTTTCATTGCGTCCTAAAGGTTTGTATATGTTGTGCCTCCATTTCCATTTGATTCTAGTAATTGTTTAATTTTTTTTTATTTCATGCCTGAACCAGTTGTCATTGAGTAAAACCTTGTTCAGTTTCCATGTGTTTATAGGCTTTTTGTTAATTCTATTATAATCTATAGACCATAGTAGTTTGATAAGATGCAGAGGATTATTTCAATTTTTTTTGTATCTGTTGAACCTTTTTTTTTGTGTGTGACCGATTATATAGTCAATTTTGGTGAAGGTTCTGTGTGGGGCAGAGAAGAATGTATGTTCTTTTCTGTTTGGTTGAAAAGGTCTGTGGATTTCTCTTATGTCCATTTGAATCATGACCTCTGTTAGTTTGATTATGTCTGTATTTAATTTCTGCCTTGAAGATCTGTCCATTGGTGAGAGTGGGGTGTTTAGGTCACACACTATTATTGTGTTGGGATCAACAGGTGATTTAAACTTTAAAAGTATTTCTCTTATGAATGTGGGTGCCATAGTATTTCATACATAGATATTCAGGATAGTAGTGTCCTCTTGTTGGATTTTTCCTTTGATGAGAATGAACTGCCCTTCTCTATTTTCTTGATCAATTTTAATTATAAGCCTACAATATCAGATATTAGAATGACTAATCCAGTTTTCTTCTGTTTGCTTGGAAAATATTTTTCCAGTCCTTTACTCTCAGGTGATGTCTATCTTTGTTTCTGAGATGTGTTTCTTGAATGCAACAAAATGATGGATCTTGTTTTTGCATTCATTTTGTTAGGCTGTGTCTTTTTTACTGGGGAGCTGAGGCCATTGATGTTGAGAGATATTAATGACCAATGGTTGTTGGATCCTTTTATTGTGTAGTTGATGGTGTGTGTGTGTGTGTGGCTGTGCCTGTTTTTAGTTTTGCTGTTGTAACATCATCTATATACTGTGTTTTCTTTGGTGTGGTTGAACTCATTGTGAAGGAGTTTTCTTCCTACTATCTTCTGTAGAGCTGGGTTGGTGTTTAGGTGTTGTTTAAATTTGTTTTTATCATGGAATATCTTGTTTTCTCCATCTATGGTGATTGGAAGTTTTTCTGGATATAGTAGTATGGGAAGGCATCGGTGGTCCCCTGGTTTCTGGATGATGTCTGCCCATGCCTTTCTGGCTTTCATAGTCTATTTAGAAGTCAGGTGTAATTCTAATGGGTCTGCCTTCATATGCTCCTTTGCCTTTTTCCCTTGCTGCTTTTTATATCATTTCTTTGTTCTGCAGATTTAGTGTTTTGACTATTATGTGTTGGGAGAAATTTTTTTTCTGGTGTAGCTTATTTGGTGTTTTGTAGGCCTCTTATAGGGTTAATGGTATATCTTTCTTTAAGTTGGGGAAATTTTCTTGTATGATTTTCTTGAAAATATTTTCTGCTCCTTGGGACTTTGCATCCTTCTTTTCATCTACTCCTCTAATTCTGAGGTTATGCCTTCTCATGACGTCTTTGATTTCTTGGATGCTTTATGTCACAATTTTTCTGTTTTAATATTTTTTTGAGAGATGTTCCAGCTTCCTCTAATGTATCATCAGCCCTGAGATTCTCTTCTCCATTTGTTGGATTCTGTTGGTTATTCTTGTCTGTTGGATTCCTGCTTTCTTCTCTAATTGTCCCATTTAGAGGATTTTTATGTCTGGGACCATTTTACTTACTTCCTTTGCCTGTTTAATTGTGGTTTCTTGTTTCTGTTCAATGGCCTTTATTCATTTCTTTGTATTTTCCTGAAAATTTTGGAAGATCTATTCATTTCCTATTTATAATTCTATGTCTCTCTGCCTCTCATTCTCTCTCTCTCTCTCTCTCTCTCTCTCTCTCTCTCTCTCTCTCTCTGAGACACACTCTATCTCTTTTCAGAGGGTGTTTGTTTGTTGGAATTATTAAATGGATTGGAGCAGAAATTCTCTCTTTTCTGCTTAGCTCAATGCAGTTGAAGCATTTCTGTACAAAGGGTTGACTTTGTAGTGGGTGTTATATCCCATTGCCCAGTACTGTGGTTCACCACATTGAAACTGGAACATGATTTTAGGACTAAGGTACACAAGTTTTTTTCTCTTTATTTCCCTCAAAGGGAAAACACCTCTTTCTGAACTTTGCTATTTGGAGACATTAAACCCCATGGAGTAACCTAGAGAATCTTTTGCATTCCTTCTTTATTTTTATTATTTTCATGGTAAAATCCTAAGTTTAGTTCTGTAGTTTGAACTCAAGTCCGGCTGCATCCTTTACCTTTGAGATACCCACTTTTCTCTTTGCTTTTTGATTTGTTATCTTGAAGGCAAGTACTGTGACCACATTCATTTAGGCTATTTCTTTCGTGGTTCCAGACTTACTTGGTGTTTCTGCAAAATTGCTAGAGGAATCTCACTCAATAGCCATATTATTTTACCATGAGTATATTTTCTCTATTGAAAACTTTAATTTTTTGTGTAAATTCATTTCTATAGTACAATAAACAATTCTGAAGCTTTTGCTCTATCTCACATTGCATTTTCTTCAGAGACACTTTGACCTGAGAATTATGCTTATGTTTGTGACAAGTAGTTCTTAAGTTAGCTGAAGGTCATGATCTACCCTGAACCCCAGAAATATGTCCAGGACAAAACTGTCTTTACTCTGACAATGGAAAAGTCTCATGCATTCCTAAATGAGTGCCAAAGGTATTGAGAAAAATAAATGTTAAGTTAACTAATTATAAATTCAAGACTTGTTTCTCATATTTTATGAGAAGGAAATTTCATTCTTTTTAATGTAAAAAGATAACTCTCTAATAATGATTAAATATTAGATTAAATCACATTCAAACACCATTAATTTTCAGCTTAAATAGTGAAAACTTTACTAAAATAATTTCTCTAGTGTGAAAAGTGTATAAAGAAAATGGTAGCCCCCATAATTTATTTATAAGTATAATACTTTGAAGAAGATTCTCCATTGTGACACAAATGTTCTTCCGATTAAACATGGCTTAATTTCCCAGTAGCATAAGAGCTTCATCAGTAATACCAGTAGCTTAATATTCATTCATTTTTACTGTTTTCTACAGTCAGTTCTTACATCCTTCTACAAAAAAAAAGCACGATAGTTTATTTTGGGTTTCTTTGCCCTTAATAAGATTATTCTTCTCTTGCTTGAGTTACTGTTCAACTAGATTTATTAATCAAAAAGACTACTCAGTACCTTTTAAAATCAAATAGTCAAAGCAAACATTAAAATTAACCCCATGTGATATATTAATAGTAAAAAGGTAAATGTTAAATTCTCCTTTGAATTCTGCATGTATAGTTATTGCTACAGGTATTTATTAAGACACAGGGAGTGAAAAATTATAAAGAAATATACCTGAACTATAACATGGTTAATATTTCAAATTAGTTTTTCACTTATCAATAATGCATTTGTACCTAATTTTAATTTTACTTATCGATTTATTTCACATGCACTTGTGTGTTTGCCTTTGTGTGAGTCTCTGTGTGAGTTTGTACTTCTGTGTATGTTTGAGTGAAGGTGCATGTACATGTCACAACAGTCATGTGATGGTTAAAGTATAATTTTTATAGTTATTGCTCTCCTTCCTCTTGGGCCTAAATACAGGTTTTTAGGCTGCATGGCAAGCGCTTTATCAAGGGCACATCATGCTGGCCCAAGTACCCACTTTTAAGTTATTTTTTAAAAAATTAGTGACACATGATATCACATTCTAATATTCATATTTCTCTATAAGCATGTTAACTTGATTGGTACATTTCTCAGACATCCAAGTATATGTGAAATTATGGAGGTGTGAAACTGGGAAAGCAGTGACATTCAAATTTCAGTTTGAAGAATTTCAATGCTTGGCAAGTGGTAGCTGGGTCCTATGTCGATGAAGATGCAGCCTTGATATACAAAGATGGCTGGACAGAAGCACCTTTTTATGGTTAGTAAACACATCACTTCTACATTAGTAGTACATGAGATAGAAACTTTACCTCTAAAAAAATTAATAAAGTGTATCCCTGGCTTTGTTATTTCTGATTATTTTAAATTACGATGTCTCTTATTGATGTCCTTTTTCTTGATTCCACTTTTTCACTCTATGAAGGAAAACATATAACTACCGTTCCTTTCTTCTTTATTAGGAAAAGTATTAATCAAGGGTTTTGCATAGTTATCATTTTATTCAGAATGAGTCTCTATTTCTATTCTCTATTTTTCAGTGATAGTTTCATACTTGTATACATTGAAATACATTACATATATTCTTCCCTTGTTCCTTTTCATATCCCATATATTTTCCTTGAAACCAACTTTCCTAGATTCTATCTTCCCCTTCTGTGCCTCTTCCTCATCAATCTCCTCTTCTTTCTCAAACCCACTCAGACAACTTACTGTTCCTTTATGTATATAGGTGTAGGCTCATCCACTGGAATCTAGGGAAACTAACAGTAAGCAGACCCTATGAGAAGAATGTTTCTCCCACTGCAAATAGCTACCAACTGCCAATAGATGCTCAGTTAATGGTTGAAGATGGAAATCATTTCCACACCCTATGCTAAAAAAAAGTGGCCAGTTTGATTTTAAACATGACTACTATAGCTACATTGCACATTCTAAATCATTCTGTGTGAGTTGAACCTCTCTCAAATTTATTACCTCTTGTTTTTATTATTTTACGTATACACACATATGTACAAATACGTAGGTATGCATGTACACATGTGTGCGTTTGCACGTGTGTGTGTGCACATTTACGTCTGGTAACTTGGAATTTAATAAAATATCAGAATTATGCGTAAAAGAAAGTTGTTCCTACCTCTCTGTGATCATTGATTGCTTGAAGTTCTTCACCTAGTATTGGGTTCAATTGAAATTTCCACCTTACATAAAATCAGTTTTGGCTAGTGTAGTCATTAATTAGGTCTTGGTTAGGTAACTATGTTTATGAGATTCCATGGATGCAACTTCTCTGCCACATCTAGAAGACACTATGCCACAAATCCCACAGTAGGTGTAATAGTCCTGTAGCTCTTACACTCTTTCTGTTCTCTCTTTCCCAGTGTTCCCTGAGCCTTAGGTGTATGGGTTACATTTTTACAAACCTCCATTTCCAATCATAAGAAACATCTTTTTGAGCTTTTCATGAGGAGCAAGTCCATGAAGCTATCCATCACTCTAATATAGTTTATTGATATTGTCCCTGACTAAATCCCAGAATTTGAAAATATAACCTTATTTATAAAGATACAGTACTTGGGAGAAATTGGCTTAGAGTTTCCTTCTGAGGAGTACGTCTCTTCATATATGAAGGAGTTATACAGGCTGCCAAGACAGAACCAGAATCGCTAGTCCCATGTAGCTACAAGTGCTATAATGATAAGAGTGATCTGCCTGAGATTATATCCTGATGATGAAAAAGTGATATGTTTGTCTGTAGAGTAGTCAACAGCTAGTTAATCGGATCTAAGGGCCACGCAATAGTAGGAAATTCATATCTAGTACTTTAAAGTTAACCAGTTACCTATGTCTGGGCAGATTCTACTACCTATACTCTCATAAACTAGCATAATTTTAATTGTATTCTAAACAATTATCTTTATATAAACAGATAAGTATGGCTCTCTCTTACTATCAGAAAAGCTACTTTTTTTTTAAGCATGGGCAAATTATTACTGAGATATACAACATTTCAAAGTGCAGAGTGACCTGCCGAACTTCAACCGAATTTTAAGCAAAACATATTAGGTTTTTAAATTGACACTTGATTATTACATTTTGATAGCAACATTAAGTTTCACTCTTATGTGTACATTTAGTTTTCTAAGTTGTAGAAACCTGAATGCTACAGAAATTCGGAACCACATCACTAACCCTAATACCCTCTCAGTTTTCACCATTAACATGCAATGTAATGGTGTTCCATGGCTTATAACAGAGCAATCTATTATTTCTGATACAATTAAAATTGCCCTTGTTGCCAAATGAAGCTCAAGGATAATGGCCTCTCTTTGGGGGTACTAATGTAAATCTCAGGTGTGAATAAAGGAATAATTCCATAATTCCGTAAGTCAGCAAGAGGGACCTCATCCATGCAGTATGAATCACACTATGTTCTTCTTCACCAATGTTCCAGTTCTTGTCCTATGATGTGGCTTCAGCGATGTTGATTGCTGGAGGGGTTATTCAGTTAACAATGAAATGACTGCTCCACTTGGTGATTGTCATCTGTGATCTGTCTACAAAACAGCTATTACTGGAACTCAAGGTCAACTGTCACTGCAGGTTGATAAGAATACCTACAGCTTTTATACCCCATTTTTTTCAAGGTGATGTAAAAATGAATAACAAAATGCCGTCTTTCCCGTCATCATTGACCCACCAGCCTTGAGGTAGGCAAAGTGTGTTTTTTAATGTCAGTCACCCATTGAGTGACCATTAGGCCTACGTATCTCTTTAAGTAAGAGTCTACCTCAGATATAAATACTGAGAATAAATGAAAAAGTACATAGCTACCAGGCTCAGCTTTTATTTTTTCAGTCACTTCAACAGGCCAGGTAAGAAGCCATAGTAGAATGGTTTTAGTGTTGATTGGCCACATAGAAGAAGTCAGTCTTCGTGCTACCTCATCCTATGTATCCCAAGCTGGCTTTGAATTTGGATAATTCTAATTTAGCTTCCCAATTGCAAGAATGACAGGTATTTCTACCGATTCAGGGACAGCATCTACTCCCATAAGGGGACCCACATGATGACCATATGGCACATTTCCTACATATGTATAGGGAGATCTAGATTTTGTCTGCTCAAGCTCTTTGGTTGGCTGTTCAGTCTCTATGAGCCCCCATAGGACCAGGTTAGATTAAGCTGTAGGTCTTCTTGTGGTGTCCTTGATGCCCCCTGGCTCCATCTCTATTTCCTCACACTCTTCCACAGCACTCCCTACTTCTTGGCCATAAGACTCTGCATTTGTCTTCAACAGCTGCCAAAGCATCTCAGAAGTCATTTAGGCTTGTTTCCCATTTACTCTACTTTTATCATATTCTTTCCCCTCCACAAAATCCTATCAAGTGTTCTCTACAACCTACCTAATTTCACATTCCATTTCTATCGTATAAAAAACAAACAAACAAAAAATACAATCCAAAAAAGCACACAACACACACACACACACACACACACACACACACAGAATCCATTTGGTGTTGGCATGTGGATTAGGCATGTGGTTCATATAACCAGTGTTACTCGATAGATTAAAACTGATTTTCCTTCTCTCAGCAGCTATCATTGGCAAATAGTTTCTTTTCTATGGGTAGGATTAGTACCTATTCCCATTCTTCCATGATGGAATTTTTGTCAGGCTTGGATTTATGCAGACTTTTGCATGCTGTCACACACTTGAATCCATCCTTGCCTCAGTCCTATTATGTCTAATAAAATACTGTGTCCTTGAAGTCATTCAGCACTCCTGGCCCTGCCAATCTTTCTGCTTGTCTTCCAAATAGATTCTTGAGCCTGAGAGGATGGATAAAATAAAGAGATCCAATTAAAGGTTAGTATTCGAATGTGCCTTACTCTCTACTCATTGGCCAATCGAGAGCTTTTATGTTAATTTCACAAAGCTTTTCTGATAAGGGTTGAGTGACTGCATGAACTTTGGGTATAATAGCAGGTCTTTTGGAGTCATTCTATGTTTCTCTTTACTCAGCAGAATTATAATAGTGTGTTTTCCCTTTGGTTCCTTCGTGTATTTAATCTTGGGCTCATGGCCACCTTAGCAGCATCAAGTATGAATTCCATCTGATGGAATGGATCCTAACTCAATCAATTAAAAACAAATTCATTTGATTACTCCCATAATTTTTTGTCTCATTATTGTACCACTTTATTTTATAACCAGGACTCCATTATAGGTCACAAGCTTATGGCTGTTTGATACTAATGATCACTTTTCTCCATCATTAGCAAAGTCACTTCCAGCAACATGGACATGAGTCAGAAGAAGTAACTCCTATGGTTGGGCACTAGCTGGAATTACCCATGTTTGATGGCATAAGGATTTGTTATCTCTAGCAGTAGTCTCCTTCTGTTAGGTATAGAAGTCTGTGACATTTAGAGCTGTGTCAATGGGACCTCTTTTGCCAATGAATCAAAAACGTGGAACCCATAGTCATTATTGAAGGCTTTGGTATTAGACCATGTTTCCTTGGGGCATTTGATTGTATGTTAACTTTACTTAATTTCCTTTTGTGCCTGTGCACCTTTTAGGAAGTTTCCATACTAGTATATTTTGATATGGCTCTTTAAAAGGCTTTTAGTGCTCCTAACATGACTTCTTAAATTTTATTTTTAAAGACTTATTATGTACTCAAAAATAAATATGTTTGATATATAAGAAAATCAGTTAGTAATAATCACCGATGCTTCATAAAAACTTCTATGTGTGAAATTATGTTTTATTTTTGATGCTTAATTTAGAATCTTTGATCCAGCAGGATAACTATAATTATGTGACTCTGATTTTTAATAGGTGTACTGAATTGACAAAATCAGCATTTTAAACACCTTACAAATTTCCAGAGGTAGTGTAGGTGACCACACATAGAAACATTTTATGATGAACCAGTGCACAACCTGTAGACAAGCAAAAATCTCATTTAGTCAAAGCAAACAGGTGTACACTAGCTCTTATATAGGACACACACACACACACACACACACACACACACACACACACACACAGACGCATGCCTTTTTGTATCATTTTAATTTGTAAAGAATTCAAAAGACATAAATATCAGGAATAATTTACCATTTTATAGATCAAAGTCCATGGGTGTATTTACATATTGCTTAAAGCATTACATTATTGGTTTATCTGCTTCCATTAGCTTTAAATAATTGTATAAACTTTACCATAATTTTAGCCAAAGTTGGTAGTGAATCTATTACCTCTCAGTAGTATGCACAATTTCCACACTTAGGCATGTTAGTTATGTTACAGGAACCCAAATGAATAATTCTCTGTGTAGCTAGAGTGGTGAGTGTTTGTTAAAAAAGAAGTTAACATAAAGAGAAACTTACATGATCCTTGATTTTGCTGACTCTGGTTCTTAATTTCTTTCAAAGGCTTAACAAAAGCAACAGAAAACACAAGTAGTCATCTTGGTAAAAAAAAAAAAAACAACTTTGATCTTTTAGGCCTCTTTTCTTAAGAACATTACTGAGAACCAATAAATATTTCAAGAAGGGCTTGTTGTTTTAAATATAGAGCATCATGTACTAGGTTGACATTACTTTGTTAAAAGTAGACCTTAACATTTTTTTCCAAAAACTTTCTTAATTACCAATTTAAATACATATATAACCTTAAAAAATGGCATTTGTATTTTGTGTAACTTTTGTGCTTAGGTCAGCCAATTTGATCAACCTTCTTAAAGATAATGGAATTTGATTCCTTATTCTATTCCTCTCCTGCCATTTTTTAGCAAGCTTTTACTTTGCATAAAACTGAATCTACATTTCATCATTTATCTAAATGAATTTCCTTTATTCATTAACATTCTCTATCCAAAATATTCTTTTTTCTAAATTATTTTTATCTTTTTTTATTTCTTGTTTTTCCCTTCATTTTCATTAGATTCCAAATCACCATTTTTGTTTCTTTCTTATTTACTTATTTACTGACTTGCCTACTCACTTAACTTACTTGTTGTGTTGTTTGAGACAGTAATCATCCTGTAGCTTCTACCAGCCTGAAATTTGGAAGTAAGACCAGCCTGGCATAAAAAAGAAATACATTATATGGGTACACTCAGCACAAAACAAAAGAAAAGCAGAAACAAACAAACAAATTATAAAACAAAACAACAATCAGAAAACGCTGTAATTTTCTTACAGTACTATAATTAAATAAGTACCAAATGCCCTGTCCTTTTTTTTTTTTTTCCATTTAGGAAGAGAAAGTCCTTTCAATAGCACTGGAATCTTGGAAAAGTAAAACAAAAATTCCTCATTATTCTGGAGTATCCAACATTCACTTACAAGTTAGATTTCTTCAGCGTCTCAGAGAGGACACCCCATCTCTTGTGATATCAACCAGAACTTGACAGTAATCACTGGGACAGCTGTTTGATTTCTTCACAAATTAATCATCCCACACATCCATTTCCGCTGCCTCCACTGTCTCAACTGTGTTCAACTCTTCATCTACAAGTTGACCTGATTATGAATGTTCAGCTTGGACTTCAACATTTTCTGAAGGTCAGAACAAGGTATTTGTTTAAGAGACTTGGAAATTATAAGTAAGACATATGCAAATGTCAGACTCCAAGTTGAGCCCAGGGCCTTCACGCTGGGCTTGGGTTTAACCATAGCTTCTGCTGCTATCATTTCTACTGCACCAACACCTGGGAAAACTCAGCCATCTTAAATAGCTTTTTGACAGCACTCAAGCCATACCTCAAAGCATCCTTGATTTGCATCAGAGTACTTATTTGATCCTTGGCCAGAAATGTGATAGAAAGAGGATTTTTTTTTACATTCTTCATATTGCTGATCTTCAATCTCACCCATAGTACACTCACAGATAAAACCAGCATATCCCAATCAGGGTTAGGTCATCAAAAAAAATTAAAACTATGCCACCACAAGCATGTATCAGCCTCTCTATTTCACTCTTCTTGACTCTTGTTCAGAGCTACATTGCTTTCTATTGCAAGCACATCTTAGGAAAAAGAGGACAGTTCTCATTTGATTAGTAACAACAAACCTTTATCGTAACAACCACATATTTTCATTTTCAGTTCTATTATTGTTTCAAATTAATTTTCTATCAGTATTTACAGTTTTTTCTCTATCTCTTGCACTGTAGTAATAAAATAAAGAACTCAGTTCTGTTTTCTGATATTCTAAGGACATATTGCAGGTGAAGATGTGGGGATTTTCTACTTTTTTCTTTATGTCAGAATGCTATATTCCACAATTGAAAACAAATCCCATGATTAAATTCAGAAATTCATATTTATGCTTTACCTTCATGATCCCAAATATGAAGAGGTCAATATGAAGGGATTATCTGATCCCTTAATAGCCAAATTGGAGCTCATTACAGCCTCTGTGAAGGCCTCTTCAAGTTCTGCAGCACGTGACTTTGTAAAGAGGGTCTGCCAACACTCACAAATGTTTATCCACCCATCGTTTTTCTTACATTGATTTCCCCCCAAAATTAGAGTGCCTTTCCTTGACACTTCCAACCCTCAGATATTGTCCTGGGATAAAAAAACTCTCAGAAATAGGATGAGTCTTATTTCCAGTTCCATGTTGGTGACTTTCATGATATAATTCTTTTTCTATATGAAATATTTCATTCTGTAAACATACCACATTTTCTTTAGGCATTCCTCTGTTGAGGGACATCTGGTTTGTTTCTAGTTTCTAGCTATTATGAACTGGGCAGAAACAGTTGGTGAAGAATCTGGTAGAATGAGTCATTCTTTGGGTATAGATATAGATATAGATATAGATATAGATATAGATATAGATATAGATATAGATATAGATATAGATATAGATATAGATGTTAACTGGGTCTTAAGATAGACATCATCTTCCTGAGGAACCCCCACACTGATTTGCATAGCAGTTGTACAGGCTTGGAAGCCAACCACCAAAGGATGGATGTTCCATTTACTCCACGAGCATGAGCTTTGATTTGTTTTATTGATCTTAGTCATTCTGAGTGGTATAAGATGAAATCTGAAAGTAGTTTTGATTTGAATTTCTCTAATGGCTAAGGTTATTAAATACTTCTCTATATGTTTCTTAGTCAATAGAGTTTCTTCTTGTGAGAATTCTCTGTTTAGATCTGGACCAGACTTTTATACTGGGTTATTTGTTTGGCTTTTGTTGTGGTTGTTTATTTGTGGTTGTTTGATATATAGCTTTTTTTTTTTTAGTTCTTTATATATTTTGTATATTAGGCAGTGATTGAATTTGCAGTTGATAAAAAGTCTTTCCCCGTTCTGTGGGCTGCCATTTTGTTGAAAGGATGGTCTTCTTTGCCAAGCAGAAGCTTGTCAGTTTCATTAATTAATTATTAATCTTAATGTCTCTGCTAAGAGTATTCTGTTCAAAAAGTCATTTATTGTAATAATGAGTACAGGAATATTCCTTATTTTCTCTCTTTTTGCTTTGTTTTCTTCTGTTTTTCCCAATTGTTATCCCCTCACTTGTATCTTCCTGTTTCCCCCTCCCTGCTTCATTCACCCAATTCCCCACCCCTAGGCATGTGACAGAAGGGGACCTTCTCCCACACCATGTGATTACAGCCTATCAGGTCTCATCCCGGTAGCCTGCTTACCCTTCTCCTGAGTGCCACCAGGCATGCCCACATTTTCTCTTAAATCAGATGTCGTGCAGCTGATTTTATGTTGATGTCTTTGATACATTGAGTATTGAGTTTGTGCCCTGTGATAAGTATGCATCTTTTTGGATTCTGCTACATGTAGCCATAGAGCTTAACAAGCAATATTTGTTGAAAATATTATATTTTTCCATGAGTATTTCCTGCTTCTTTATCAAAAACTATTTATCTATAGGTGTGTGAATTTATACTGAGCCTTCAGTTCTATTTCATTGGTTGGCATGTCTGCTTTTGTTCTAATATCATGCTGATTTCATTACAGTAGCTCTGTAGTACAATTTGAGTTTGAGGATGATGATACTTTCAGCCATTCTTTAATTTTTCACTTATTTTTCCAATCCTGATCCTCTTGTGTTTCCATTTGAAGCTAAAAGTTGTTCTTTCAAGGTCTGCAAAGTGAGTCCAAAACAGCCAGGGCTACACAGAGAAACCTTGTCTTGAAAAACAAAACAAGGGAGACCTGGTGGCACTCAGAGGAAGGACAGCAGGTTACAAAGAAGAGACTTGATACCCTATGAACATATACAGGGGGAAGTAATCTCCCTCAGGAACAGTCATAGGGGAGGGGAATAAGGGGAAAATGGGAGGGAGGGAAGAATGGGAGGATACAAGGGATGGGATAACCATTGAGATGTAACAAGAATAAATTAATAAAAAGAAAAAAAAGAAGAAAATGACTAAAAAAAAGAAAGAAAAACAAAACAAAATCAAGATCTGCATTGTTGTTCTATGTACGATGGTGAATTTTACTACAATAATCATAGTGATCCTTCAGCACAGGTGACCTTCCAATGACTGATATATTTTTCATTTTTTTTAATTAACATTTTATCATATAAGGCTTTCTTTTGCTTTGCTAGACTTACCCCATTATATTTTATATTACTTGAGGTTATTGTGTCAGGTGTTATTTCCCAGAATTCTTCATCCATTCATTCAAAATGTCCCCAATTGTATAAATCAAAATTGAAACAAATTTATAATAAGCTTTGCTTAGTTTTCCAAACAGCTAATTAATTTTCATATGATCACCCGATAATTCACTTTTATTGCTTCCAAGCATTTACCCTTGAATATCTGCAGTTAGATAAAAATAGAGATAGAGATAAAAATCTTGAAAAATATTGAAAGAGGAAGAAAATGGAAGGACAAGGATAGAAGGTGAAAACATGCAGAAAAATAAAAAGGCTCTGCAATGATCCTACAATTACAATTTCTAAGACTTATTTTAAAGACACACCTGCACACCCATACATACACACATACACAATTTAAATTAGGCATACAGAATATAGCAATTCAAGTGTGCCAAATTAAGTAAAAAAAAAAAAACTGCTTAATTAAGATGACCACACAAACATTATTTCATTATTTGTAAGTAATTTTATAGCCTGAGTACTTCTTACTCAAACACTTTTATAGGAACAGTTTACCTAGTGTTTCCTTTTGTAAGTAACACAGGAGTTATTGCTAAAGATGGTCATCTGATGGATTGCTATTGGTCCTTTACAGATTGTTAACAATGGACCAGCCACTATGTGTATGAGTATCAGAAGGATCCAACATCAATGGATAGGAGGAATGCCTAACCATGGAGATCGGCCATACCCTGGTGTACCTTCTGATGAGTGTCTGGAGTGCTAGCTGACCTGGAAATCAGATAAGTTGTTCTGCGGTGAATCCTTGTACGGTCATTGCCCAACACAACTTCCAATACCTCTGACATCTTAAGCTACTACTCACAGGCAGTGCCAAAGATTGGGCAAAAGCTACAAGGGGAATTTGGCTTGCCTCTTATACGTCTTTGAATTTTTTGTGTATGTAAGTCTCTAATAGGACTGTTATTGCCAAGATAAATATTTTATCTTTATTTGCTGAATCTTCCGGAAACAACTAACATCAACTTGAATGCAAAAACTACACATGAAAACAACTCATATATTTATTTAAAGGTCACTCAGATATTTTTCTTTTGTCCTGTTTATAATTATAAACCATCTCCTCTCATAGGCTTCTTTTTAGAAGGAACCAAGATATAACTAATTGGTTTTTTTGTTGTTGTTGTAATACAAATCTGTAGCATCAGTCATCCTGGTTCTTGTGTACAACATCCAAGCATTCCCTACTGATTAGAAACACACATGCAGTGTACAGTTCCTATGTCAGAAAAAAGGCAGAGAACAAACTAACTACAAAGATCTCAGTGTTTCAAAAGCTTTGGAAAAGGACATGGAAAGCAGCAAACAGAGTTCTACCAGTCAACCTTGTGGAGAAGAACGTTCTGGGTCCTCAAATCCATGAGCATTTCAAACACTCATCACTTTGCCTCAAGAAAAAGGTAGTTGTCACTGATACATTGTGCAAGAAATGGAAGGACTGCAAAAATAAATGTGATTTAAATGGTATGAGTTTTCCTATCCTTTCTTCTTCCTGCACATCAACTGGTCATGACGAGTGGATACATTTTTCTCCTCACTAGGCTGACCACTGCTGAACACAAATGAAAACTGACTATGGCTACAATTTCATTGATTATAAATGTTTCTTCAGACATTTTTGTCATTTTAAATTATTCTTATTTGCTGAGTATTTTAATAGTAAATATGAATTCCTCTGTGTTTGCCAACTCTTAATTTCTTATAAATTGTTATTTTGAAATACTATTGTCTGCTAGCTTCACTTTAATATTTCCATGTCTTATATTTCAGGAGATAGAGTAATGTTGAAATTGTATAAAATTATATGTATACCAACAAGATGAAGAGCAAAACTTTGCTATATCAGTCCATGGTTGGTAAAATTAAAAAAATGAAATATAGAGGTTCTTTCTCAATATCTAATAAAGGATTCATTAAAAGTACTTAGGTTATCTAATTTGTCCCAGGTCTGAAAGATTAAAATTAAGAAATTTAAAAGATATCCACCAAGAAACAGTATTATAAAGTCATTTCTACAGTCATACTGTAAGTTCTTATCTTCGTAATGCTCTGGTCAATCTTGAGGTTTTTAGTGGAACCAATATAGCTGAGATTCTTTTATTCTAGACTACTAATATCCTTTTTTAAAATTTATTTCTTTTGCAATATTCAATAATTGCAAACTTGGAAAATCATTCTTAAATGGTAATGTTCTGCCATCTGCCGAAACAAATTACCACACAATAGTCCATAGACAAATCTTCACAATAGAGTCGCACACTGATTTTATTGCTTTACTAAATAGCTTCTGGACCAGGAAACCCATACCTTGCTTTTAAATCTTTTATAATATTCTTTTTCTTGCTCCTAAAGCTAGGGTTTACTCATTCTTCTCTTAAAGTGTTGTTCTTTTTATTGACTCCAAGATTGCTATCAGATGTCACCCAGACTATTTTGCTATATATCATAGTACCCATTAAAGCATGTGACTACGAACATATGGAAATAATACTAAATAATGCTGGCTGCAGAGCCTCAGTGCACCCATGCGTCAGGAGAAGCAGTAATGTTTACTGACTAGAGAGGTGCTATTTGACAACAGAGTTGCAAAGAATCCCTCGTGCCTTCTTTATGACAATATATCAGATCATTTCATTAGATGCTGTCTGCATGTAAACTAACCAGCTGGGGGATTCTATATGCAAACCATCCTTCTCTTTACTAATCCATCACAAAGACAGAATCACTTGAGTATAAGGTTAATTTTAAGACGATAATTGTGTCTTTCCGTCTTTCTCAAGTATTGGCACAGCTGGGTATAACACATAACTGCACATATAAGGTGACTGTCATCTTGAGTACACAGATCTTTAGCTTGTATCATGAGACTTTCTGCTAGGTTATCATAACAAACTAATAAACAGTCCCGACAGCAGCCAGGAAGTGATGCATGCGCAATGCATAATTGGAGAGCTGAACAATTGGTTAAACACTGCTTTTTAATTCTTATATAGCATTGCTTTGATATTTATAGCCACTCTTTCAAAAGAGGTTTAAAAAAAAAACTTAGCAACTAAAATAGCTAAACATCATTTACCTCCATTTAAATATTAAACAGCTCTCAGTGTTAGAAAGAAATGTTCATACATAATCAAGATGTTCCCTACAAATTTAGAGAATAAATTGCTAAATAGCAACCCCTAAATTAATTGTAATATTAGTGTGCATTGTATCATCTACCTCACCCTGAATATTAGTGTATAGTAATATGCCAAGACAGTACCACATTTTAAAATGAATGTAAGTTACTAATTATTTAAATTACATTTTAGTAGTTATTTGATTTCTGCTGGTGCACAGTATAATCTTCTTACCTACCATGTTGAAGTAAGGCATTACTCTATGATCCGTTTTGTTTAGTGAGACTTGAGGGGAAATTATGTGTACTACCTCTGGAATCAGGTGAAATATTTCAAGAATTATTTTTTCTGCCATAGTGATTATCTCTGTTCCTGACATGACTTCTTCACTACTCTGTGTCCCTTAAGAAGCAAATAAAATTAAATTCAAGCCAACCAACCCAAAATATACACTAAACACAAGAAAGAAACAATTCTTTATTGGGAACTATCCCGTCATGATTTAGAGGATCTTAGCCTGCATGACTAACAGGTTTCTGGAACCACACTGTATATAAGAAGTTGGTATGATGGTCATCAATTAGAAAGACATGGAAAAGACATGAAAAAAATATGGAAGGCTGATGGCCTGAAGGCTACAGAAAAAAGCCTCTTCAAATGGGCAAGGAAATTAAAATAAAATGCATGGATCTAAAAGAAGAGGTTTCAAAGTAAAAAAAACAAAAAAACAAAAACTAAATTTTATGTGTTCCTTGATAGGTAGATGATTCTGGGTTTGGGCAGGATGATATTGTAAGACTCAAAAGAAAGAAGAGATTTTTGGCTGGGAAATGTTTTGATATAAACATGCAAAGCAGAACCTAAGAGGTTAGCTTTTTGTGAAATTGTGATCTATAGAGGGATGTTTTGAGAAACCCTCCCTCAGAAAAACAAAACAAACACAAACAAAAATGCAAAAACAGAGGTCAATGTAAGTATAAATGAGTCTTCAGTGCGTGAACACAGGGAAAGAAAATGAAGAAATGTAGGGACTTGAACAGTGGTAAGGTCCATGTGAGGACCAAGGAAGTACCTCCTTGATAAAGCATTCTTTAACGATGCTTAAGTTTATGGATTTGTTCTCAACAAAAAACAGGCTCCCTAACTCTAAAAGATAGTAGTGAATCAATTCCACACATTTGTGAACATACCTTTGCAATGCTATAATGTACAGATGCATTGTTCTCATTTTAAATAAATTCTCTCATAGCAGACACTAAATTATGACAGCAACATACAGCCAGCTCTTTCAACTTAAGAACCAGCAGGGGAAATATAGGGATCTAAACTTCAGAAAATCAATGTACCTAAAATGAAGTTGTGTTAAAATAGTTTTGGATGGAAATGGAGCATGTTGACATTTTTTTCTGGAAGAAGCAAATCTTTAGATATAGCTTTTAGTCCATGGAGACCAATGGACTTTAATATCTAAGAGGTCGTGCTAAGTATAATACAATTGCCTCAGTAAACAAGAAACCTACAAGCCATAGTTTGCTGTTCATATCTGCTCGGAAATTCAACGGCTTTGGATTTTCATTAGTACAAGTCAGATTGAGAAATCTTCCATGCCAAAGGGAAAAAAAATAGTACCATTTATCCCGTAAGGACAATAAAATACCTAAAAATGCACAATTTTAAAACTAGAGTGGAATTATAGATTTAAAACTCTCCATAACAAAAATACTGAAGAATTATTATAAAGAAATATTCATCAGCAATGGTCCCATCTAAAAAATTGCAGAATGAGATTTCAGAATTGTAATGATCTATCGTACAGCACGCTTCCAAGTAGCAGTGCTTATTGTAACTGTGCTCGTCCTAGTTCCACCATGATATATTTATTTTGTAGTTGTTTTCTTTGAATTGAAACATTCTTTTTAGGAGAGGGAAAAGAAACATAAGACTCAGAAAGCATGGGAAATTTACAGTCCTCTAGAAGCTTGGAACTGGAAGAAAAAATCCACAGACATAAAAGCACAAACAGTTGTTGAACATGGGAGACTCTATTGCTTTTCTGTTTGGGTGCCTGGAATTTGGATCCCCCAAATATGCACAAATTGTGTTTTTATGAATTCTGGGGTAGGATTTCCCGTGATACAGCTGCCTTGCTAATGGCTATCATTCTGTGAGCTACCCCAGTGAACTGGTTGGTCACCCAATCTAAGTATTGGTGTAATTAAGTCCGTCAGTGTGCTGTTTGTGAAGAAATAAACATTTGTTGTTGCTTCTCTCTCACAGTGATATTTAAAGTGTAGAGCGTTTACCTTCCTATGTTTAGACAAGAAAGGAAAATATGTAATAGAAAGAAAAAATGCAAGGCATCATCAAAATTCTGAACTTTGAATGAAACGCAGTATCTCAATGGAACGTATGGATTGACTGGAACCGTGAAGGCATGAATAAATTCAGCAAGGATGGATAACAATATGCTGAGTATACGTGACAACATGGCAAATAGGGTCCTTTTTAAAATACCCCGAATAGCAGCTTAATACTGTGATGTGCATGCTTATGTAGGGCGTATGATTCTTTACATTCTATCACATGCAGATTAAGTGAGATCATTTGATTGCAAATAAATATGAGGATAAACCTTTGCCCATTTGTATTGGGTACACTTACCTGCATAGGCAAAATCCCCAGTACCACAAAAAACAACAGATCAGAGACCAGTTCAAAACCAAATAAACACTGAAAAGGAAGTACTAAGTACTTCTTTCAAAAAAATTAATCTAACTTTATCATTGACAGTCACTCACGTTTAGAATAGAAAATAACCAAATCAGAGTTAAGGATTTTCTTCTTTCTTTTCTGTTCCTTTGAGGAATTAGAAAGGGCTGTATGAGTTCCTTACATACTCTTGATGCTCTGTTTTCTTTTCCATACAAATTATTCCAGACAGTGTCTCCTTTGCAGATATAGTGAAAGAATGATAGAAAAGGCCTTAAAGAACAGCCCTTAGACAATTCTTTTATGTCTTCATAGTGTGTATATTTGCAGTATAGAGATAATTTTAGTCTATGAAAAGTTGCAGTTACTGTTATTAGAAAAGGACCAGGAATCTCCTGAGCACTAAGGTGAAGTAAATTAAAGCATTTGTAAGAGTGAAATGGCTTTTGGATATTTGTCAGAAAATAAGCCATCAGATTTCAGATATTATGAAACATGACAATAATTCTGTGAGGGATATGAATCTATAGTAAGTATGGGTAAAAATTTAGCTGTTGAATGTGTTAAATAGCAGAAATGTTTTTGATGACTTTATGATGTAAACATTATTCTCTTTGTTGCACCAAAAAATTACAAAATTAAATACCAATGGATCAATAATTGATATCACAAGGCCATCTTTATCACCACAACCAAAAAGATAATACTAGATGTTCAAAGTAGAACTAAGATAATAATTAACAATATTAAGAATTTTGCTATCATGTACATGTTTGTACTGGATGCTTTAAGTCAGTTAGATCTTGGAGAGGTCCACTGAAAAATTTTAATTCGTAGAATTCACATGTAAAGTACTTTGGGGCTCTGGAGAGACTGCACGTTGGTTAAAGAGTTAAACATGTGTCAAACTCTTACAGAGAAACTAAGGGTACTACCCAGATTTTGGCAACACCAATTTACCAAACTGAAATACCAAGAGAATTGAATCAACTAGTAATGGCGGCTATATTATTTCCTTGGTAGTATAGTCCTTAAATTTTCACCTGTGAACTTTCTGGTTATTGTGAAATTTTTTTGTAATAATTAATAGAGAAAGGTTAAATAGATAAATTAATGCAAAAGTGAAATCTAAACTAAACTTCACTGTTGGAATGGGAAGTAAAGCCTTTGATTTTTAGTTTTCCACAGAATATAAGAAAATTTCTTGTTGTAAGAATTAGTTGATCAGTAGATAACAACTAAAGTAAAAGTCCCCAAAACTGTCTTTAAAAAAAAAAAGTACTAGAGGAGACAGAGAAATGCCTTTAATTCTGGTGTAAATGGAATGTGGCTATTTTCTTTCTTTCTTTCTTTCTTTCTTTTTTCATCAAATCTAAGCATTTCCTTTAATCATTTAATAACAAAACATGTACTATTGACATAGCGGAACTTGACTGAAGTCCTGCAGTGAGCAGCAGAGTGTCTCCATATGTGACTTCTCTGGCTTTCCTATGTCTGGGACTCCTTCTAACTACTCTTAAATTTTTCTTTTTTTTCTTTATTTCTTTTTAAAAACTATTTTTTTCTGTATACACTTATATTATTACACACACACACACCTATATATATATATTTATATATATATAAAGTACTTACAGCGAGAAAAACCAAGAAACAATCAGGAACTATATAAATGGTATGTTCATAGTGTTTTGGCTATTTGTATTTGGCAACCTTAAAGAAAACATCTTACCTATTTTGGTATATCTAAAATACTGAATGTAAATCAATATCTATCATATCGCATCTCTATCAACTTAAAACATCAGTTTAGACATAAAAAATCTTAACCACAAAGCAACTAAGCTTAATTCTAAAAATAAACTATCCAGTCTTCAACCTCATCAGAGACTTGAGAAGGAATAAAATTCATTATTGGAGTAGACAGGAAGTTCAGGTGAGCAGCATCCAAAATGAAAAATGACAGAGACAGTTTGCTGTCTGAACAGTCAAGCAAAACTTGCTATAATGGTAGAGCATTATCATCAGCCTTCTGGCCCAATATAACTGACAGACATATTTGTGAGGCAGAAACGATTGAGGACTTGGTTACCCTGTCTTGGCAGAATTGCCTGCATGCAAACTTGACCATTTTTAGATAGAATTCTGTCTGTGGCTTAACGAGGAAATTTTGCCCAGTGACTAGTTTGCCATATTTGAAGCCATCTCCATAAGGAGGTTCTTTGCTGCTCATCATCTTCTTTGAGGTAGACTGGGTGTTTCCAGGAGTTTATGGTCTTATGGTCAAATAATCTTTAAAATAAAAGTATCTTTAAATGCCATATTCTGTAGGCCTTTGAGGTTTTTGAAGATCTTATCTAACTATTTTCACTTTCAATTCTAAGCATGAGTGTTAAATATATGTATATATAAATAAAATGTACATATGTTGAAATTATCCATGAAATTATATGAAATAAGAATCCAGAAGTTGAGCTGTATTGACAGAGTATATATTTTATTTCAAGTGTCTACTGAGAAAAGATATTCTGTTGTGTTTACTTCATTGAAACAAGTTGCCCCTGAATAATCACTGAACTTCCTTAACAATGCCTATAAACACAATTTAAATGCCCTAACAGTTTACTTTTAATGTTGTTACCTGTGACTTATATTGAAAGAAGAAATATATATTTTCAATAAAATAATAACACAATTTTATTTCATTCAGTGTTAATACATTAGTGAATAATTCAACAAACACAGCATCGGTAATATTTTATGTTGATTATTCCTCAAATATACCTTCTATCAAAAGTAAGTTTGACTTAAGATAATGTCATAAGCGCTATAATCACTGTTTATAACACCTACTTCATAAAAAAAATAATGAAAATTTACTACTAAAGAACATAATAATGACCTAATTGCACTAACTTATGCAAGTTGATTTATTAAGAATTTTCTTCATAGGAGAGATTCAGCTTGGCAGTTCTTTCTGAAGCCTTAAATATTTAATATTTTAAATAATATAGATGATAATCTTATTGCATATGCTCTAATATTTGCATTAAATATAGACCCAGTAGCATTGAAATGATTGAGAATTAATGTCTGCACTAATTATTTTACAATGTCATCACATTTTTATTATTTATTTATTTATTTATTTTATTTTATTTTATTTATTTTATTTTATTATTATTATTTTTTTTTTGGTTTTTCGAGACAGGGTTTCTCTGTGTAGCCTTGGCTGTCCTGGACTCACTTTGTAGACCAGGTTGGCCTCGAACTCACAGCGATCTGCCTGCCTCTGCCTCCCGAGTGCTGGGATTAAAAGTGTGTGCCACCATGCCTGGCTAATTATCAGATTTTTAAATTAACAGTGTCCTTCAAGGTCATAAGTGACCTTGTGATACACTGAAAATTATCATGTGATATAGGGCATCACTGCCTTCCTCAGTGTTTGCTCAATTTCCACACGCACCAACATCAATTTTAAGAAGAAAAGAACACAGCTCTGTATGGCTTAATGATATTTCATTTTCCAGAGCTCTGTAGTACTTTCATCTCCATCCACTCTAAAATTGTCACAGAAATTAGGTGAACTAAACAACTTTAAACCAGTATTTTAACATCCAAAGGAATTTCTTGTAACATTAAAAATGTAAAACATTTTATTGCAATGAAGATGATCTGATCCTATTTTCTGTCAAAAATGTGGATGTTCAGTTATTTTAGCATCAAAAAAGTAACATCAATTTCAGAACTAATTTAAGAAGGAAGAATACAGGTATGAAAAATTAGCATTGGCCACCTTACAAAAATGAAAAAAATGCACATCCTATAAGTGTTTAATAAACATTAATGCACTCTTTTTGTAACATACTGTCATAAATATATGTATAACTGCTTGCTGTCTTGATAATTCGTCATTATACATAAGGCTTTAGTGTTATTTAAAAGTAGAGTTTGCTGAATACTGATTTTTTTTGAAATAAAAAGAAAGATAATCAACTTAGTATCTTGATTCTTATTTGAGGACCGAATTAGTATCACCCTTCCATGAGTAACTGTAGTCAATAGATATGAAATCACACCTCTACCCAAACTTCAACTTCGGTGGGAAATAAAAACAGTTAGAAAATCATTCAATGCTTTGTTTTTTAACCTTTTTTAGAAATAATTACTACATGCACAAATATTAAAAAGTAAAGTACCTCTTACTGATAGTATGTAATTTTATGATAATAACAATGTGTAATTTAGCACATCAGTATTTGGGCATCCAAAAACCTATATTACTGATTTTGAATCCTAGCCTTTTTTCTACTGATTTTTTGAATTGCGATTCAATTTTACCGTAAGTATTCCTCTCTTATTAAACCAAATTATAACACGCCAAAATTTAAGATATTGTTGTAAAGGTCTGATCTCTACTTACATATTTTTCAACAGTATAAATTCTAGTTAAGTTTTATTAGTGATATTATGTGACATTCAAGGGAAATATGTGCATAGATGAAGAATGACCAAAGTGTGAAAATGTTACTAGTTAAAGAACACAAAGAGTGACTAATACATAACCAACAGAAGAAGAAATAATTTTAAAATTAAGATAAAAAATTGAAGAGTTGGCTAAATGGATAAGAGCACTTAGAGTTCTCACACAGCACCAAATGTGATTGCGTTCCTAGGGACCACACGGTGCCTCAAGAGACTCTGCAACTTCAGTTACAAGGGAGTTAGCGCCCTCTTCTGGACCTTGCAGGCACCAGGCACACATGAAGTTCACCTACATAGGAAACGATCGAAAGACTCATCATACACATTAAAACAAAACAAAAGCAAAAACAACACAAACACAAGCAAACAAACAAAAACCTTGGAAAAATGTAACCAAACCAAAGAAGTGCTGCCTGATGTAATGAGATAAAATAGATTGTGCATATCACTCCTTTTTAAAAATATATTTTATTAATTTATTCACATTGCATCTCAATTGTTATCCCGTCCCTTGTATCCTCTCATTCCACCCTCCCTCTCATTTTCCCCTTATTCCCCTCTGCTATGACTGTGACTGATGGGGACCTACTCCCCTGTATATGCTCATAGGGTATCAAGTCTCTTCTTGGTAGCCTGCTATCCTTCCTCTGAGTGCCACCAGGCCTCCCCATCCAGGGGACATGGGCAAATATGAGGCACCAGAGTTCGTGTGAAAGTCATACCCCACTCTCCACTCAACTGTGGAGAATTTCCTTTCTGTTGGCTAGATCTGAGTAGGGGGTTTGAAGTTTACTGCATGTACTGTTCTTGGCTGGTGCCATAGTTTGAGCAGGATCTCTGGGCCCAGATCTGCCCATCATAATGTTATTGTAGGTTTCTGGGACCCTCTGGATCCTTCTATTTCCCCATTTCCCATGCTTCTCTCACCTAGAGTCCCAATAGGATAGATGTTCTCCCTTCTGTTCCACTTTCCTGGTAAGTGAAGACTTTCATGGGACGTCCCTTGGACTAGTGTCCAAGTATAAGTGAATATATACCATTTGACTCTTTCTGCTTCTGGGCTGCATATTACTCCTAATCCCCAGGCCCAACATTAGTCTGGTGAGCATACTGGTCCACCAGCAACATTTCGAATAATTAAATCATTATTGGTACAAAGAGACAGAGACACGGAAATGTAGAGAGATTACATTTTCCCACTGACAAGCTAATTGGTAATTGACAATTTATACTTTTTTCCACTTATTTATTTATTTAATCACTTTGCAGCCTGATCGCATCCCCCTCCCTCCTCTCCTCCCAGTCCCCCACTCACACCACCCCACTATTTCCTCTCCACGTCTCTGAGGAAAATGGTAGCACCCCTCATGTGTACCAATCCACCCTGGCACATCAAGTCACAGTAGCACTAAATGCACCCTCTCTGACTGTGGCAAAACAAGGCAGCCAACTAGAGGAAAAGGATGCAAACTCATTTAACAGAGTAAAAGACAGACGCTACTTAGGAGATTCACATGATGACCAAGCTGCAGATTATTACATATATGCCAAGGTCCAGCCCATGCATGCTCTTTGCTTGCTAGTTCAGGCTCTGTGAGCACCCATGGGCTCAGGTTAGTTTACTATGTAGGTCATCTTTTGGTTTTCTTGACTCCTGCCTCCCTCAAACCTTCCTCCCACTCTTCCACAAGTTTCCTCAAGCTCAGCCTATCATTTGGCTCTTGGTCTCTGCATCTGTTTCCATCAGCTGCTTTATAAAGCCTCTCTGAAGGCAGTAATACTCAAGTGACAGCACATGCTGATGAGGATGTAGAGCAAAGGGAATACTCCTCCATATTTGATGAGAAAGCAAGCTTGTTTCTCATCAAATTCGTCTGGTGGTTTCTCAGAAAATTGGGAATAGTTCTACCTCAAAATCCAGGGATACTACTCCTGAGTGTATCCTCCCCAAATGCTCCTCCATACCTCAAAGAAGCTTGCCCAACTATTTTCATAGCAGCTTTATTCATAGTAGCCAGAAACTGGAGGCAACCTAGATGTCATTCAAACTGAAGAATCGATAAAGAAAATGTGATACATTTACAGAATGGAATATTACTAAGCATGACAATTTGTTAACTTTCTCTTTCTGTATTACCTACCTAGTACCTAACTAGAATTGATTGTTTACAAAAAACAATAAAAAGCGAACTACTTTTTTTTTTACTGACAATAGGAGATACTGAAAGTGCAATTGCAAAGAGACAATATGCTTAAAACCTACATAAACTCAAGCTAGACAAGTCACAGCCTAGAGATGGAGGAAATGTGATGTTCCCCCTTTAGATAAGACCCCTTGGCATATGATAGATACTGATCAAGCAAGAGCTGGTTTTTTTTTAAAGGTATGACCTCTGGTAAGGTGTCCATGCCCTAGTAGACAGCTATCCATCCATGACTATGTGGGCAGCAAAATTGGACTTGATTGGTTTAAAAAAGTTGGATGGATAAGAAAGTGAACTCTGGCTATTGAAACAATTGAGGCAATGGAGAGATAAATATGATCAAAGTAAACAGTAGAAAATTCTTTAAAAAATAATAGAAAAGAAGAAAATTGAATAAGTTGTCCCTGTAGTAATTCTATTACAGTGGCTAAAATGCAATTTAATTAAAAAAAAAAAACTATAGTGGTACTTTGAAACTACTACTGTTTCAAAATGTACAAGGCATTTTAAATCTCTAGACAAGGCCACATGCAAACTACAAAAGCAAGTGCCTTACATACAGGAATAAGCAGCCACTTAGAAACTCAGTAAGAGACCATGCATTTTCCTAGTGGACAGAGTGCTTAACTCCATTAGGGCCACAGGCTGATTAAATCATCTACATTACATTTCCATGGTGTTTCAGCCAATTAAGCCCAGCTCAATTCATCTCTGCTTTCTGAGGACATAAAGACATTAGAAACAAATTTACGATCAGGCCTGTTAGTGAAATGACTTGTAGACTTATTTTCAAACTAGGATGGTAAAATTAATAATAATAAAAAAGTTAAGAAACGATATAAAACACGTAGATTTTTCAATATCCGAAGTCTCCCTGATCTGGCTTTAATTGCATCCAGAAATGCAATGTGTCCTCCCTTTCTTTCTCTTAGCAGAGTTAGAAAGCACTGCAGTGAGCAAACCAGCCAACTGGAACAGAACGAGAAAGAATCTGAATTCATTTAGAGTCAGGTGACTCCACTGTGGAACTGTTTTCTCACAGTGCTGAATTCACCTGAAGAATTCCAGCATCCTTACAGAGGAAAGGGTTGATGAATCTGCTGATTAGTGTCGCTGTTATTAGGTTAAGCAGTCCTTAGAACTATAGATACCACTACTGATGCTCCTGCCTGAAAGACTGTTTGTCAGCTCTGAGCCGACTTCTGGCCAAAATGAGGATGAACAGATCATGAATTACAAGGGAAAGAAATTTGTGAGAGTTATAGCAGCCAATGCTCTATGAACAAATACATTTTAATCTCACTACAACCAAACCACAATTTTCAGAATTGTACATAATGCAGTTTATAAAGGGATGATAGTCATTTAATTTTGAAGAAGATAGAGTTTGGCTATTTATCTTTAGTGAAGTTTTTGACAAAATATTTTTAATAGTAAACTTTATGATTACTAATTGTCTTTAAAATACTAATCTTTATACTCACAGAGAAGTGTACCTCTCACTAGTCAGCAAAGAAGATTCTTCTTATAGGACAGAAAGAATATGGCAGAAGACTACATTTTGTCAAAATGCAGAGAACAACTGAACATTGTACACCCAGCCCTGTGCGTCTAACAATACAAATCCTGCTCCTGAGGCTCAGTGAACATCTTAGAAGAGGAAGAAAAAGAAGGTAAGAGACAAAAACATTTAAAAGAATGCTGATAAATATGTCTCCTAGAAATGATTTGGAATCTAACCCTATAATACCTCAAAAATATGGCTGCCTAAACCAGATCTAAACACATATAACAATAGACATGCTAACATGCAACACAGAAACCCCATAGAGGCTCAAGCCATAGAAAATGAACAACAGGCAGCAAACAACAGCTAAGACCAAAAGATTAGTCTTTCTTAGGAATCAGCTGCTAATTGGTTATTAAACACAAAATGGTCAGTCTTGAAATCATATAATAGAAAGAACACTAAATGGTTTCAGTAGGTTATACTAATGTATTTATGATTATTTATTATATATTTTATACATATATATTATAAAAATTTGAGAAGAAGTAGGAAGAGAATGGAGGGACTGGAAGGAGGAGATAAAGAGGAGGGTGGGATAATTACATTCTATTTGAAATAAACACATAAATGTTTAAATGAAATTAAGTATTAGTTATTTTATAAAATGTAAGATAAGCTCACTTTCAGTACTTGGAATATGGTAATTTGGGGCCAATGACTACAAATGCTTTTTATATATCATAAATAATCTTTGCAGCCGAGGAGCCCAGGGTTAGTAGTTTAAGCAGAATAGAAACAAGGGTATGTCAGAAAGAAGGGGTAGTGAGTCGTTTGCTAAAACTAAGTATGTATATAAATGCCTATTAAACATCCACTAGTTAGTAATCTAATTTCAAAGTTCAACTTTGAAAAAGAAAAACAAATGAGAGTTTAATGTAATTCCCAATACATAGGTGTACACTGCTGTTCCTGTAATTCATGGAATATTAAATAAAAATCACAATGAAAGGCATGGGATTACTCCATACTAGATGTTGGTCAGACAGACTCTAAAAGTATCCAAAACAACACATTCTGTTATGATTGCAATTGATAACTGTGGTGACTGCACTGGAAGACCTTATTGCTGAAGATACCAAACACTTTAATGATACGACATAGAAAAATCAATCTCAAATTGCCAGGAAAGCTTTATTTCTGCTGCTTAAGATGCATAGGGTTGGAAAATGTTAGTTCATGCTCTTTAGTGAGAAAAAAAATCATCAATGGTCTTATACAGTGTTGGGCCTTGCAGGCTGCAATATCAATCTGCCAGGCAAGATATGAACAATGATGCAACAGTAGCACGACTGTTCTTGGGTAACTAATTCCTTTCTGACTGGATTTGAGGACTCCTCCATTGTAGTGAATTTCACACCAGGTACATTGTTCAATCCTCGTCAAAAGCTCACACCTGGCTTGGAAGTGGGTTATAAGTATTAAGAAGACTCTCTTATTAATTTTCTAAATGTTCACACTCTAATTCTTCTGTCTAAACATTTATGTTTAAGCCCTTAGACCTAAATTTGGTCTGAGAAGATTCTTTCTGTAATTGGCAGCAGTCAATGGAAAGATGTATAACTAGTTAAAATGCTGAT